>NC_068433.1:7135364-7155364 GCF_023373465.1 Oncorhynchus keta
TCAATCAATCACCAGACTTCTAGAACCCCCGGATCAATCAGTCACCAGACTTCTAGAACCCCCGGATCAATCAGTCACCAGACTTCTAGACCCCCCCCCCGATCAATCAGTCACCAGACTTCTAGAACCCCGATCAATCAGTCACCAGACTTCTAGACCCCCGATCAATCAGTCACCAGACTTCTAGAACCCCGGATCAATCAGTCACCAGAGTTCTAGACCCCCCCGATCAATCAGTCACCAGACTTCTAGAACCCCCCCAGGCTCCTAATCAGGGTCACCAGACTTCTATGCGTGTGTGTGTTTGTGTGTGTGTGGTTGGTTGGTTGGTTAAGAGCGGGGTATTCAGCGAACGATGATGATGCACTAGTATTTAACACCAGGGTCCTTGAAGAACACAAACTACAGCAGCAACAAGGTAATAAAAATAATTTATTTTATACGCCAACTTTCAACTGCACAGCCAATCTGAGCTCTGCAATAAAGAGAAACTATGCTTTGAAAGGAGAATGACATCGATAATTTCAAGTCTTAGTGTGTGTGTGAGTGTGTGTGTTTGTGTGTGGAAAGAACCAGACTTTCTTTTCATCATTCCCGAGGACTCATCTGGTGAAGATTACTAGTTCAAATAAAGATTAGGTTGTAATCACACCAGATTAATTCTCTGCAATGTATGTGTAACATACACTATATAACCAAAAGTATGTGGACACCTGCTCGTCGAACATATCATTCCAAAATCATGGGCATTAAAATGGAGTTGGTCCCCTTTGCTGCTATAACAGCCTCCACTCTTCTGGGAAGGATAACCAATAGATGTTGGAACATTGCTGCAGGGACTTGCTTCCATTCAGCCACAAAAGCATTAGTGAGGTTGGGCACTGAAGTTGGACGATTAGGCCTGGCTCATGGTTGCTGTTCTAATTCATCCCAAAGGTGTTCGATGGGTTTGAGGTCAGGGCTCTCTGCAGGCCAGTCAAGTTCTTCCACACCGATCTCGACAAACCATTTCTGTACGGGACCTCGCTTTGTGCACAGGGGAAATTGTCTTGCTGAAACAGGAAAGGGCCTTATCCAAACTGTTGCCTCAAAGTTGGAAGCACAGAATCATCTAGAATGTCATTGTATGTTGTAGTGTTAAGATTTCCATTCACTGGAACTAAGGAGCCTAGCCAGAACCATGAAAAACAGCCCCAGAACATTATTCCTCCTCCACCAAACTTTACAGTTGGCACTATGCATTTGGCCAGATAGCGTTCTCCTGGCATCTGCCAAATCCAGATTGGTCCGTCTAACTGCCAGATGGTGAAGCGTGATTCATCACTCTAGAGCAGGGGTGTCAAAGTCAAATGGACGGAGGGCCAAATAAAAAATTTAGCTACAAGCCGAGGGCCGGACTGTTCGAATGTTCATTGAAAAATTTTTAAATGACGCATATAGTCTAGTGAACCTAATTGAACCTACTGAAAACCTAACAAATATATTCCAATATGATCAGATAAATAAAGCAATATTTTCTTATGGCTCTGTCAGTAATCTTTAATTTTCAACAGACACAAAAGACCTTCCTTTATATAAAAATCCCCATAACATGAACATTAAATGAAAGAAACCGGTATTCAAGGCACCATCAGTAGCCTATATTTTCTATTTTAGCAAAAGTGGGCTAAATTTACTTCAAAGAAAAAAACAATAATAGCAATTTTCTATCATCCACTCAACTGAAATATTTTTAAAATATAATTGGATTGAAATACAATAAAATAAAGTGCAAAAATCTATTAATCAAAAACAACACTTTGTTTAAGGAGAATAACATGCAGTGAAAACAAATATTAAACTTTAACTTTTAAACTTGAACTGTAAAAACTCTAAATATGTGATTGCACAGTAATGTTCACTTGTTTGAGGTTGAGGGTGATACTTGGTGGTGTCCCATCTTTTCCACAAGTTCATCAATGTTCGGGGTAAGGCTCTGAGCTGAGGAAATCCTCAGAATTGAGTGGAGGTGTTCAGCAGTAAGTCGACTTCTGTGTGATGTTTTGTTCAAGTTCATCAAAGAAAACAGTTGTTCACACAGGTATGTGCTGCCAAACATAGACAACGTTTGAGCAGCCTGGATGCGCAGCTGGGGCATTGTGTCGGGGAGGAAACATCTCCGCAGCACCCACTGCCGCATATTTTGCCCTCAGTGCATCATTGCATTGGAGGTCAATCAACTCCATTTGGAGGTTTGGTGGTGAGCTTTCCACGTCAACAGCAAATGGGTTACCGAGCAGTTCCAACCTGCTTTTTGTGCTTCAAAGTCAGCAAATCGGCGTCGAAAGTCAGCGGCAAGCATACCTATTTTATCAGCCAACTGTGCGCTCGGGAACGCACTGGTAGAGAGCTTCTTTCATGGTCTGGCAGCTGGGAAAGTGGCTCAAATTTTCTTTCCGCATCTGCGTCTCCCACAGAGTCAGTTTGGTTTTAAATGCCTTCACTGTACTGTACATATCAGAGATGACACGATCCCGACCCTGCAGCTGCAAGTTCATTGCATTCAGATGACTCGTAATGTCACACAGAAAAGCCATTTCACACAGAAACATTTCGTCTCGGAGTTGTGTTGTGTCTTTCCCTTTGCTGTCCAAGAACAGACAAATCTCCTCACGCTCGAAACATCTTTGAAGCACCTTTCCCTGGCTTAGCCATCGCACCTCTGTGTGATAAGGCAAATCACCATGCTCCGTTTCTAACTCCGTCAGAAATGCCTTGAACTGGCGGTGATTCAAACCTTTGGCTCTGATAAAGTTAACTGTGCGCGTGATGATGCTCATTACATGCTCCATTTTCAAGGCTTTACCGCACAACGCTTCCTGGTGTATGATACAATGATAAGCTGTCAGCTCACCTGTCGCGTTTTCCTCTTGCATCTTTTCCCGTATCTTCGCCACCAGTCCGCTCCTGTGTCCACACATCGCAGGTGCTCCGTCGGTTGTCAAACCCACGAGTTTTTCCCCTAAGGCAGCTCCATCTCATTTACACATCTTGACACCTCTTCATACAAATCATGCCCCGTAGTTGTGCCATGCATAGGACGTAAAGCCAAAAACTCCTCTGTCACGCTTAGGCTGGAGTCCACTCCGCGGATGAAAATTGACAACTGGGCAATGTCAGAAATGTCGGTGCTCTCATCCACAGCCAAGGAATATGCAATGAAATCTTTTCCCTTTTTCACAAGCTGCTCTTTTAGATTGATGGACAACTGGTCTACTCTCTCGGCAATGGTGTTTCTGCTCAGACTCACATTTAAAAAGAGTTGCCTTTTTCTGGGCAAACTTGTCACAAACTTTAATCATGCAGTTTTTGATGAAATCCCCCTCCGTAAATGGCCGGGCTGATTTAGCGATCTCTTCTGCCAAAATAAAACTGGCCTTGACAGCAGCCTGGCCTTGTGATTTGGCTTTTTTGAACAGAGCCTGTCGAGATTTGAGGCCTAGAATTCCTCTGCCTTTGTAGCCTTTGTTCCATGTCCATATTCTTGTTTTTGTCCGCGTGTTTCGTTTCATAATGTCACTCAGATTATACTCTTTCAGTACCGCCACACTTTCTCCACAGAAGACACACAGGTTTTCCAGCTACCTCCGTGAACAAATACTCCGACTCCCACCTTGTTTGAAACCCCCGGTTCTCAGTGTCCACCTTCCGTTTTGCCATTTTTGATGGGTATCTGAAAGTTAATTTTACTGTGATGCTGACAACTGCTGTGCCAATAAATATTGAAATGAAGCAGCCTTTGGCCACCGTTGCATTGTGGGAAATGTAGTATTGGTGCGTGTAAAAGATCTGCGGGCTGCCGGCTTGCTGCGGTCTGCGGGCCGGTTCTAATAATAAATCAAGATCATCCCAGGGGCCGTAAAAACCTTCTCGCCAGGATGTGGCCCGCGGGCCTTGACTCTGACATATGTGCTCTAGAGAAAGCGTTTCCACT
Organism: Oncorhynchus keta; assembly: GCF_023373465.1. Lineage (NCBI taxonomy): Eukaryota > Metazoa > Chordata > Actinopteri > Salmoniformes > Salmonidae > Oncorhynchus > Oncorhynchus keta. The sequence continues at coordinate 7,139,338 of NC_068433.1, forward strand.
GCTCCAGAGTTCAATGGCGGCAAACTTCTCCAACCGACACCATGAGCAATGTCAAGGGATCTTAGGCTTATGTGAGGGCTGCTCGGCCATGGAAAGCCCTTTTATGAAGCTCCCGACGAACAGTTCTTGCGCTGACGTTGCTTCCAGAGGCAGTTTGGAACTTGGTAGCGAGCGTTGCAACCGAGGACAGACCATTTTTACACGCTTACATGCTTCAGCACTCGGCTGTCCTGTTCTGTGAGATTGTGTGGCCTCCCACTTCGTGGCTGAGCCATTGTTGCTCCAAGACATTTCCACTTCACAATAACAGCACTTACAGTTGACCGGGGCAGCTCTAGCAGGGCAGAAATTTGACGAACTGACTTGTTGGAAAGGTGGCATCCTATGACGGTGCCTGGTTGAGAGTCACTGATCTCTTCAGTAAGGCCATTCTACTGACAATGTTTGTCTTTGGAGATTGCATTGCCGTGTGCTCGGTTTTATACACCTGCCAGCAACGAGTGTGGAAGAAATAGCCAAATCTAATCATTTAAATGGGTATTTTGTATATACAGTACAATGTGTCTGTATGGGAAGCAATTTATTTCACAACCTTGTCTTTTCACTATCCACTACATTTACTTTCAAGCCACTGCTGGGCTAATCAATAAAAGTAGTGATATTGTATGAAAGGTATTTGTTGGAGTCGACAGAGGTGGAGGGTAGAGTATTGTGAAATGTGCTTGAAGTCGATTGCATATCTGAGAAAGCACACCGACATCTCCCCTCTCTCTTTAGCTTTCTCCCAGCCCTCTGATTTTAATCGTGACAGTGACTGAATGCCATAAAACTGCACCAAAGAAAAGCAGAAGCCCAGCTCTGTTCAGAGAGACTGGATGAAGTCTTGGATTTTCCATTTTCATGTTATAGAATAAGAAGTTGACACATGGAAGGTAGAGTCAATAGTTTTTTTTGTGTTTTTCTTTAAGAGATACGCTATCTCTAGTGTAGGATAATATAGAGGCTTTCCTTTCCCGAGACCAGTCCATATCGACTCATTTATTACCATCCTTTTTTTTCTGAGGTCCTTTTGAACCAACCTTTTCTCTCCATATGCTTTGTGTATAGTATAGTCCAAGGGATTTGCTCCCCTTTTAAGTCTTAAGCCCCTTGACCTTTCAAATGAAACAAGTGTTTAACAGTAACCAGAGAAATATGAACTCAGTCAAACACAAAAGAACAAGTCGTCCGTGCGATAAACCCGAAGGAATAAACGGCACGTCCAACTTCCCCATAAGCTGGGCTTTAAAGCATCATCACAGGGGGTTGGTTGTGTGGCCGGCAGAAATATGTGTTCCGGATGAGGTGCATTTAAATCCGTCTGGGTGGGAAGTCTAAATTTTAAAGCCGTAATCCTGGAGTAGAAGAGCGTGAGCGTGACAATGAACCGTTTGACAACAGTGTCAGCGAGCGGGGAAAAGAGACAATGTTTTTGGCCACCTTCTTATACACTACTTCTCTGGCCTGGTAACGTGTTTGGAGTGCTGGTACTGGCAGGCATGGGGCTGCATCCTAAATGTCACCCTATTCCCTATTTCGTGCACTATTTTCTTTTTTTTATATAGCTAGGCCCTGGTCAAAAGCAGTGCACTACACAGGGAATAGGGTGTAATTTGGGACAGATCCATGGTTATAATGGGTTTTAGTTTAGCAGCTGGCAAGCACATGATCTTAACGCTCGAGGGAAATAGATAGCTTTTTGGAGTGGAACGGGTACTGGGATTTAATTTAATGCTCTGGGGAAACAGATAGCTTTTTGGAGTGGAACGGGTACTGGGATTTAATTTCATGCTCTGGGGAAACAGATAGCTTTTTGGAGTGGATCGGGTACTGGGATTTAATTTAATGCTCTGGGGAAACAGATAGCTTTTTGGAGTGGATCGGGTACTGGGATTTAATTTAATGCTCTGGGGAAACAGATAGCTTTTTGGAGTGGATCGGGTACTGGGATTTAATTTAATGCTCTGGGGAAACAGATAGCTTTTTGGAGTGGATCGGGTACTGGGATTTAATTTAATGCTCTGGGAAACAGATAGCTTTTTGGAGTGGATCGGGCACTGGGATTTAATTTAATGCTCTGGGGAAACAGATAGCTTTTTGGAGTGGATCGGGTACTGGGATTTAATTTAATGCTCTGGGGAAACAGATAGCTTTTTGGAGTGGATCGGGCACTGGGATTTAATTTAATGCTCTGGGGAAACAGATAGCTTTTTGGAGTGGATCGGGTACTGGGATTTAATTTAATGCTCTGGGGAAACAGATAGCTTTTTGGAGTGGATCGGGCACTGGGATTTAATTTAATGCTCTGGGGAAACAGATAGCTTTTTGGAGTGGATCGGGTACTGGGATTTAATTTAATGCTCTGGGGAAACAGATAGCTTTTTGGAGTGGATCGGGTACTGGGATTTAATTTAATGCTCTGGGGAAACAGATAGCTTTTTGGAGTGGATCGGGTACTGGGATTTCATTTAATGCTCTAGTGAAACAGATAGCTTTTTGGAGTGTTTCAGGCACTGGGATTTCCTTTTATTTCTGCTAGATAGTGGATGGTAAGAAAATACAATATAGTACCCCAGTATGAGTCATAATACCCATAACACCTAGCGGTAAAACAAGGAAATAGTTCATTAATTCATCCATTCATTTTTTCAATAGGGGATTTTAGAAACACTTAAAGTAAGGGCTGTGTTTCGTGTAGGCTTTACCCTGGCTTGATGTTTTGGGGCTGTGTTTCGTGTAGGCTTTACCCTGGCTTGATGATTTGGGGCTGTGTTTCGTGTAGGCTTTACCCTGGCTTGATGTTTTGGGGCTGTGTTTCGTGTAGGCTTTACCCTGGCTTGATGATTTGGGGCTGTGTTTCGTGTAGGCTTTACCCTGGCTTGATGTTTTGGGGCTGTGTTTCGTATGCGACACAGGTATTCATCATTAGCTATATCACAGATTATTACTTCTTGATTGGGACTGCTCGATACAGACCAATGACAAGAGGAGGTCAAATCTTTCATTTAAAAGGCTTGCTATATGTCCAGTTTCGAAAGGTCCTCTGTCTTTCAACCATACTAAATATTCAAGGTGGATTATTCAAAGTGTTTGGAAATGGCAACCGGGTTTGGCACCCCACTTCACAAATGGCATTTTCCAATGTATTATTCATTTTCCATTTTATATTACTGAATTTATGCAAATGTTCACAAATAATTCATATACTGTACATATATAAAGTAATGGGATCTAGTTGTGACTTCAAATCACCCAGAAGCAATGTGTTCTTCCGTCAAGCCTCTCAGATGCCTACAAAACCAACAACATGTTCTTCATCGCAACATAGTAAGGCTTATTCTCATATAGTAAGGCTTATTCTAACATCATAAGGCTTATTCTCATATCATAAGGCTTATTCTAACATCATAAGGCTTATTCTCATATCATAAGGCTTATTCTCACATCATAAGGCTTATTCTCATATCATAAGGCTTATTCTCATATCATAAGGCTTATTCTCACATCATAAGGCTTATTCTCATATCATAAGGCTTATTCTCACATCATAAGGCTTATTCTCATATCATAAGGCTTATTCTCATATCATAAGGCTTATTCTCATATCATAAGGCTTATTCTCATATAGTAAGGCTTATTCTCATATCATAAGGCTTATTCTCATATCATAAGGCTTATTCTAACATCATAAGGCTTATTCTCATATCATAAGGCTTATTCTAACATCATAAGGCTTATTCTCATATCATAAGGCTTATTCTCATATCATAAGGCTTATTCTCACATCATAAGGCTTATTCTCACATCATAAGGCTTATTCTCATAACATAAGGCTTATTCTCACATCATAAGGCTTATTCTCATATAGTAAGGCTTATTCTCATATCATAAGGCTTATTCTCACATCATAAGGCTTATTCTCATATAGTAAGGCTTATTCTAATATCATAAGGCTTATTCTCACATCATAAGGCTTATTCTCACATCATAGGGCTTATTCTCATATCATAAGGCTTATTCTCATATCATAAGGCTTATTCTAACATAGTAAGTCTTATTCTCACATCATAAGGCTTATTCTCATATCATAAGGCTTATTCTCACATCATAAGGCTTATTCTCATATCATAAGGCTTATTCTCACATCATAAGGCTTATTCTCATATCATAAGGCTTATTCTCACATCTTAAGGCTTATTCTCATATCATAAGGCTTATTCTAATATCATAAGGCTTATTCTCACATCATAAGGCTTATTCTCACATCATAAGGCTTATTCTCATATCATAAGGCTTATTCTCATATCATAAGGCTTATTCTAACATCATAAGGCTTATTCTCATATCATAAGGCTTATTCTAACATAGTAAGGCTTATTCTCACATCATAAGGCTTATTCTCACATCATAAGGCTTATTCTCATATAGTAAGGCTTATTCTCATATCATAAGGCTTATTCTCACATAGTAAGGCTTATACTCATATCATAAGGCTTATTCTCATATCATAAGGCTTATTCTCATATCATAAGGCTTATTCTCACATCATAAGGCTTATTCTCATATCATAAGGCTTATTCTCACATCATAAGGCTTATTCTCACATCATAAGGCTTATTCTCACATCATAAGGCTTATTCTCATAACATAAGGCTTATTCTCACATCATAAGGCTTATTCTCATATAGTAAGGCTTATTCTCACATCATAAGGCTTATTCTCACATCATAAGGCTTATTCTCATATCATAAGGCTTATTCTCACATCATAAGGCTTATTCTCACATCATAAGGCTTATTCTCATATAGTAAGGCTTATTCTCATATCATAAGGCTTATTCTCATATCATAAGGCTTATTCTCATATAGTAAGGCTTATTCTCATATCATAAGGCTTATTCTCACATCATAAGGCTTATTCTCACATCATAAGGCTTATTCTCATATAGTAAGGCTTATTCTCATATCATAAGGCTTATTCTCATATCATAAGGCTTATTCTCATATAGTAAGGCTTATTCTCATATCATAAGGCTTATTCTCATATAGTAAGGCTTATTCTCATATAGTAAGGCTTATTCTCATATCATAAGGCTTATTCTCATATCATAAGGCTTATTCTCATATCATAAGGCTTATTCTCATATAGTAAGGCTTATTCTCATATCATAAGGCTTATTCTCACATCATAAGGCTTATTCTCACATCATAAGGCTTATTCTCATATAGTAAGGCTTATTCTCATATCATAAGGCTTATTCTCATATCATAAGGCTTATTCTCATATAGTAAGGCTTATTCTCATATCATAAGGCTTATTCTCATATAGTAAGGCTTATTCTCATATAGTAAGGCTTATTCTCATATCATAAGGCTTATTCTCATATCATAAGGCTTATTCTCATATAGTAAGGCTTATTCTCATATCATAAGGCTTATTCTCATATCATAAGGCTTATTCTCATATAGTAAGGCTTATTCTCATATCATAAGGCTTATTCTCATATAGTAAGGCTTATTCTCATATAGTAAGGCTTATTCTCATATCATAAGGCTTATTCTCATATCATAAGGCTTATTCTCATATAGTAAGGCTTATTCTCATATCATAAGGCTTATTCTCATATCATAAGGCTTATTCTCATATCATAAGGCTTATTCTCATATCATAAGGCTTATTCTCATATAGTAAGGCTTATTCTCATATCATAAGGCTTATTCTCATATAGTAAGGCTTATTCTCACATCATAAGGCTTATTCTCATAACATAAGGCTTATTCTCACATCATAAGGCTTATTCTAACATCATAAGGCTTATTCTAACATCATAAGGCTTATTCTAACATCATAAGGCTTATTCTCACATCATAAGGCTTATTCTCACATCATAAGGCTTATTCTCATAGGATTGAGATATCTTGTTTTCTTCTTTCTCCGTTTCTTCGGCAGATAAACATGATTTGAGTTGGTGAATAAATTGTGTGTGGGCCTTAGCTATAGATAATGCCTTTGCCCACAGATCAATAGTTCAATAGTTCAAACTTAATGGTTCTGAATCTATGCCTATTTACTTGCTTGGTCAATCCTAGTGGGTCAAACTCTGGCAATCTGACTCACTAAATAGACATCATCAATGGATTACTTTGTTGTTGTATGGTATTTTTTTTATTTAACTAGGCAAGTATGTTAAGAACAAAATCTTATTTACAATAATGGCATACCGGGGAAGAGTGGGTTAACTGCCTTGTTCAGGGGCAGAACGACATATTTTTACCATGTCAGATCGGTGATTCGATCCAGCAACCTTTCGGTGACTGGCCCAACGCTGCCGCCCCTTTGTATGAGCTGCTCAACACATGTATATTTTATCTAGACACGTTTACATTTTCCTAATATAATCCATGGACTCATGCACAAATTTAATATGATGAATTATAACTGACAGACATCCTTTCAACTGAAGATACTTTTTGATGGACAATTAAGCCGGTCATTTTAGTGAAGCGCATCTTTCTGACAACCGGGAAACAGGGGCTGGGGTTGGGGTTGGGCTCGCGGTCTTAATCAGATCCATTTCTTGTTTTGATGCGTGCGCCGCTCCGGAGTCAAAGCAGAGAGAGCGAGGTGAATCAGTGCGAGCGACGAACGGGAGGACGGATAACGGTACCGAGGACAACAGGGATGTACAGCAAACATAGGCAGAAAAATGCCCAAATATCACCGGCACAATGTGGACGTTCGCTTATTATGCTGTCTTTGCTACTACTGAATGGCATACTGGAAAGTGCAAACGGAGATACCCGAGTACAAGGTAAAGACAAAAAAGAAAGGCACTCGCCTTTGTAGCATAGCCTACTTACAAAGTTATTTTCCTCTTTTCTATCTACCGGTTGCATGTCGTGTGGCAGCACCCGAGCATTGTTGATAAGACGTTTGCTTTCGTGATAGAAAACAAACGACTGGATCTATTTCTTGTTATTTTGTTGACGTGTTCTGTTTGTGTCCAACTCCTGTGTTTTGTGACGACGAACTGAAGGCTAATGTCAGCGATCCAACTTCCCTCCGAGTGGTTTTGAATTCTACAGTATAATGTCCATAAAAGGAAGAGCATTGAGACGAGTAGTTTATAATGAACGAGGTAGTCTACAGTACAATGTGGCCGTTGTGGTTATAACCTCGCCAACACCTTATTAATGACACCATGTTTATTTTTATAAAAGTGGCAACTCATAAAAAAATATTCTAGTTGTTTGAAAGTGACTTGTCCTTTTTAGGTGATAATAGATATTTTGAACTTCGCTGATACTGACTTGAAAGAGTATTTGGACTCGTTGTTCAATACTGCGTATTAAATATCCTGAAATGAACCATAACGTTTTATGGAATATGTACAGTTATATCACAATTATTCCTACAGTAAGTTAAATAAAAAAATCACACTGAGAGTCATATCATTGAACTGCACCAGGTCAATAGATGCAAATGAGCTATATTCAATCAAATCCTGCATGACAATTTCCAGGAAAATGGTGAAAAATGCAGTCCGGTTTCATTTTAGTTCACGCTGAGTAGCCTATATGAATGTAATGTGTGTATTATTTCAGTGCAGGAGGAATGCAGTTTCTTAACACGCTGCTCAAACCTGGTTAAAGTACAACTGGCATTATTTCTGTATTTTGAAAGTTAGATATCTTGAAAACTTGTTTGCCCGACATCCAAAACATTTTGGGATTATATCAACAATGGACTACTGAAACCAATACCGAAATATATTTTTGGGGGGCTGGAATTTACCTTGAACTTTTTTACTGCAGTGGGCTAAGTCAGGGTCACACAGAGTGTTTCTTGGTAGTCTTAAACAAATCTACTTTGAAACAACAGTGTCCACCTCACACACATGGTTATGGGCTTAAAAAAGGAAGACACGTGTACCATGTCAGATATAGAATTGAAATATATGACATTTTGAGTTTGCATCCCAATATTACAATGAATATTCATCACAGAAGACTGAAATATAACAACACTGTTTGACATAGAAACACTGTATTTTCATCCGATTATTAAATAAATAAAAATGACAATGTTGATTAATTATTAAATTATGAAAAATATGAATAACATTCCACCCATGAGGCCACTAGGACTTTTGACTGCAGGAAAGAGAAACTGGGTTTGATTGAATGTCACCCTTTTCTATAACTCTTCAGATTACTATCGTTTGGTTCCAGATAAGGCGAGGCAATATGGCCTAAAAAATCAGATCTACATTTTCTCACATTTATGGCTGATTCACGATATATATCTTGATTTTAAAAAATAAAATAAAAATCTCAAAATAAGCGCTGTTGTAGAATTACAGGTAAAATACGCTGCGTTGGGGCGGCAGGGTGGCCTAGTGGTTAGAGTGTAGGGGCGGCAGGGTGGCCTAGTGGTTAGAGTGTAGGGGCGGCAGGGTAGCCTAGTGGTTAGAGTGTAGGGGCGGCAGGGTAGCCTAGTGCTTAGAGTGTAGGGGCGGCAGGTAGCCTAGTGGTTAGTGTGTAGGGGCGGCAGGTAGCCTAGTGGTTAGAGTGTAGGGGCGGCAGGTAGCCTAGTGGTTAGAGCGTAGTGGTTAGAGTGTAGGGGCGGCAGGGTGGCCTAGTGGTTAGAGTGTAGGGGCGGCAGGTAGCCTAGTGGTTAGAGTGTAGGGGCGGCAGGGTGCCTAGTGGTTAGAGTGTAGGGCGGCAGGTAGCCTAGTGGTTAGAGTGTAGGGGCGGCAGGTAGCCTAGTGGTTAGAGCGTAGGGGCGGCAGGGTAGCCTAGTGGTTAGAGTGTAGGGCGGCAGGTAGCCTAGTGGTTAGAGTGTAGGGGCGGCAGGGTAGCCTAGTGGTTAGAGTGTAGGGGCGGCAGGTAGCCTAGTGGTTAGAGTGTAGGGGCGGCAGGGTAGCCTAGTGGTTAGAGTGTAGGGGCGGCAGGTAGCCTAGTGGTTAGAGTGCCTGGTGGTTAGGGGCGGCAGGGTGGTTAGCCTAGTGGTTAGAGTGTAGGGGCGGCAGGTAGCCTAGTGGTTAGAGTGTAGGTGGTTAGAGTGTAGGGGCGGCAGGTAGCCTAGTGGTTAGAGTGTAGGGGGTAGCCTAGGCAGGGTAGCCTAGTGGTTAGAGTGTAGGGGGGGCGGCAGGGTTAGCCTAGTGGTTAGAGTGTAGGGGCGGCAGGGTAGCCTAGTGGTTAGTGTGTGGTTAGGGGCGGGGTAGGGGTTAGCCTAGTGGTTAGAGTGTAGGGGCGGCAGGGTAGCCTAGTGGTTAGAGTGTAGGGGCGGCAGGTAGCCTAGTGGTTAGAGCGTTGGACGAGTAACCGAAAGGTTGCAAGACAGGATGCCTGAGCTGACAAGGTACAAATTTGTCATTCTGTCCCTGAACAAGGCAGTTAACCAACTGTTCCTAGGCCGTCATTGAAAATAATAATTTGTTCTTAACTGACTTGCCTAGTTAAATAAAAGTAAAAATAATTATCCAGATTATCTTTATATTTCAAGTTTAGCCAACTTGGATCTATTTAGTAGCTAACAAGGTTGAACAGTTGCATTGTTGTGATCACACCCTTCTGTCTCCACCTGTTTCGAACAGCATGTTAGCCTGTCCACTTTGTTCAGATGTTGAAATCAAGTGGCCCACCTTATTTCTCAGAATGAGAACGAGTTGCCAATTCCTAATATTAATTGTGTTTTGTGATTGTTCGACATTTATAAAACACAGACAAGGCAGCTAGTATAACAGACTGACTAAAATGTTGTACGTTGTACCCCAATGCTGCTCGCGACAAACTGAGCATTTAATTTCTCAGAATATATGTTAATTTATACTCTCATTGTCTGCTCTGCGCACAATTTGAGTAGTCGAGACATAAAAAATGATATCGTGAGAAAAGTTTACTTCTCCACTATTACAGTAAAAATAATGTCTCAATGTGTTTTGGTGTCCATTTAACCGATTCTGTTCGACCAAACCTCAAAATGCAAATAGTGAGTTGAAACCGCTCGTCAGAGAGGAAGATGTGATCTCTTAACATGGTTAGCTTGAGAGGCAGGGGGAGGGGCTTGGTGTGTAAAGCATAGAGGAAGATGTGATCTCTTAACATGGTTGGCGTGAGAGACAGGGGGAGGGGCTTGGTGTGTAAAGCATAGAGGAAGATGTGATCTCTTAACATGGTTGGCGTGAGAGACAGGGGGAGGGGCTTGGTGTGTAAAGCATAGAGGAAGATGTGATCTCTTAACATGGTTGGCGTGAGAGGCAGGGGGAGGGGCTTGGTGTGTAAAGCATAGAGGAAGATGTGATCTCTTAACATGGTTGGCGTGAGAGGCAGGGGGAGGGGCTTGGTGTGTAAAGCATAGAGGAAGATGTGATCTCTTAACATGGTTGGCTTGAGAGACAGGGGGAGGGGCTTGGTGTGTAAAGCATAGAGGAAGATGTGATCTCTTAAAATGGTTGGCTTGAGAGGCAGGGGGAGGGGCTTGGTGTGTAAAGCATAGAGGAAGATGTGATCTCTTAACATGGTTAGCATGAGAGACAGGGGGAGGGGCTTGGTGTGTAAAGCATAGAGGAAGATGTGATCTCTTAACATGGTTAGCATGAGAGACAGGGGGAGGGGCTTGGTGTGTAAAGCATAGAGGAAGATGTGATCTCTTAACATGGTTGGCTTGAGAGGCAGGGGGAGGGGCTTGGTGTGTAAAGCATAGAGGAAGATGTGATCTCTTAACATGGTTAGCATGAGAGGCAGGGGGAGGGGCTTGGTGTGTAAACCATAGAGGAAGATGTGACACCAGAATTTTCTCCATCTCCTTAGCTATCATAATCTAATAACACCGGACATTCCACTGAATTTAAAACTCGGTCCTCCAGAAAGTGGAGGGCCACACATAGAATGGATTATCTACACTGACCAGCTCATGTTATAGACAGAAGCGTGCTCCATGGCAGACCAATCCGAACTCATTTTGTCGGCATGTCCAGCCCATCCATTATCTCAGCCAATCATGGCTAGCGGGAAGGATCCCATATTTTTCCGTGGCTAAACCAACTAGGCTCGTTATTTAACTATTTTATTTGTATTTGTATTTGGAAGATGCGTACTTTTCAGTTTTTCCGAACTCACTTACATGCGTAAGAGGGAGACTGGCGCTGCTGACACATACGCAGATCAAATACACCTTCGGAACGCCGATTCAGCTGTCCTAATAATTCTAAAGATTGCTCAGAAAACCAGGTGTTTTAATTGGCTTAATGCTTACTTAAATTACGCCAATTTCAGAAAAGAGTAAGGTGTTTACATGACTATTTCCATATTTGGCCTTAATCAGTTTATTATCAAATTCTAAGTGTTCATGTAAACAGACTCATAGAGAGAGATTGTATAGTCACACGGGTTCCATTGCCTATATCTCGGGGCGGAAACAAATCTAATTCTATACGTCTCGGAGCAAAGCTAATTCAAGTCATGTCGGATAATGTTTGGAGGGAGGAGATGAGACTGTGATCTAATCTGTCAAAATCAACAAAGGTTTATACAGAGACCCTGAGTCGGGATTGTGGCAGAGGACTTTTAAGAAAAATAAAAAATAAACAACATTCAATTTGTTTCTCCACTTTTTTTGTCAAACCACAGCTAATCCATTTGAAACAAGCTGTTTTCTCTCAGTTTATCATCAACAGTCTTCTCTCTTATTTTGTCCAAACTAGCCATCACTTAATTGCCTTATTAGTTCTTGTTAGCCAACCCATCTCGATCCCCATGCTAACTGTTAACTTTCACTCGACTTCAGCCTACACTTAGGGAGTAAATATCAATCATCTCTTATCCACCATTGTGCTTTTCAAATTGATTTCCGCTCAGCAGTTACTTACAACACATATGCCTTGTTTCTGTGCATTTACAGCAAGACCTATTTACAAAGTACTGTACGAGTCCTGCTGTCCACATACTCTGCCTTTCAGGGCCTCGACTCGGGAACTTGAGGAAGATGTAATGGAACGAGAGCTCCCAGAGAGAGAGCGAAAAGGGGAGAGAGAGTGTTGGTTCGACTCGGGAACTTGAGGAAGATGTAATGGAATGAGAGCTCCCAGAGAGAGAGCGAAAAGGGGAGAGAGAGTGTTGGTTTAACTTCCACGGAAGAGTAGGAGGAGGACGGACGAGTAGGAGGAAGACGGACGAGTAGGAGGCAGACTTCCTCTGAAAAGCTCAACCTCCATTAGTCGCCCGCTCCTATACACTATGTATTTCACCTCTTTTTCTCTCTCCGTCCTTTTGCTAACTACAAATATGCAGTCTGTTTGACCGTAGGTTCCCTCTCATCAAAGGTTTGATATGTGGACTATAAGAAGGCGTCATGCCGCTTTTTAGTCCTCCCACTAATGAAAGCCTTTTTGGTCCGCCCATTAATGAAAGCCTTTTTAGTCCTCCCACTAATGAAAGCCTTTTTGGTCCTCCCACTAATGAAAGCCTTTTTAGTCCTCCCACTAATGAAAGCCTTTTTGGTCCGCCCATTAATGAAAGCCTTTTTAGTCCTCCCACTAATGAAAGCCTTTTTGGTCCGCCCATTAATGAAAGCCTTTTTAGTCCTCCCACTAATGAAAGCCTTTTTAGTCCGCCCACTAATGAAAGCCTTTTTGGTCCTCCCACTAATGAAAGCCTTTTTGGTCCTCCCATTAATGAAAGCCTTTTTGGTCCGCCCACTAATGAAAGCCTTTTTAGTCCTCCCACTAATGAAAGCCTTTTTGGTCCGCCCACTAATGAAAGCCTTTTTGGTCCGCCCACTAATGAAAGCCTTTTTAGTCCTCCCACTAATGAAAGCCTTTTTGGTCCGCCCATTAATGAAAGCCTTTTTAGTCCTCCCACTAATGAAAGCCTTTTTAGTCCGCCCATTAATGAAAGCCTTTTTAGTCGGCCCACTAATGAAAGCCTTTTTGGTCGACCCACTAATGAAAGCCTTTTTGGTCCGCCCACTAATGAAAGCCTTTTTGGTCCGCCCACTAATGAAAGCCTTTTTGGTCCGCCCACTAATGAAAGCCTTTTTAGTCCGCCCACTAATGAAAGCCTTTTTAGTCCTCCCACTAATGAAAGCCTTTTTAGTCCTCCCACTAATGAAAGCCTTTTTGGTCCGCCCACTAATGAAAGCCTTTTTGGTCCGCCCATTAATGAAAGCCTTTTTGGTCCGCCCACTCATGGAAGCCTTTTTGGTCCGCCCACTAATGAAAGCCTTTTTAGTCCGCCCACTAATGAAAGCCTTTTTGGTCCGCCCACTAATGAAAGCCTTTTTGGTCCACTGTGTGGGATCCTTTTAGTGTCAGTATTCATATCCCAACTGTTATGTTTATGTATTGCATAGCCACAGTGTGTAGGGGAGTTTAACAGTGTGTAGGGGAGTTTAACAGTGTGTAGGGGAGTTTAACAGTGTGTAGGGGAGTTTAACAGTGTGTAGGGGAGTTGAACAGTGTGTAGGGGAGTTTAACAGTGTGTAGGGGAGTTGAACAGTGTGTAGGGTAGTTTAACAGTGTGTAGGGGAGTTTAACAGGGGAGTTGAACAGTGTGTAGGGGAGTTGAACAGTGTGTAGGGTAGTTTAACAGTGTGTAGGGGAGTTTAACAGGGGAGTTGAACAGTGTGTAAGGGAGTTTAACAGGGGAGTTGAACAGTGTGTAGGGGAGTTGAACAGTGTGTAGGGGAGTTTAACAGGGGAGTTGAACAGTGTGTAAGGGAGTTTAACAGGGGAGTTGAACAGTGTGTAGGGGAGTTGAACAGTGTGTAGGGGAGTTGAACAGCGTGTAGGGGAGTTTAACAGTGTGTAGGGGAGTATAACAGTGTGTAGGGGAGTTTAACAGTGTGTAGGGGCGTTGAACAGTGTGTAGGGGAGTTGAACAGTGTGTAGGGGAGTTTAACAGTGTGTAGGGGAGTTTAACAGTGTGTAGGGGAGTTGAACAGTGTGTAGGGGAGTTTAACAGTGTGTAGCGGAGTTTAACAGTGTGTAGCGGAGTTGAACAGTGTGTAGGGGAGTTTAACAGGGGAGTTAAACAGTGTGTAGGGGAGTTGAACAGGAGAGTTGAACAGGGGAGTTGAACAGTGTGTAGGGGAGTTTAACAGTGTATAGGGGAGTTGAACAGTGTGTAGGGGAGTTGAACAGTGTGTAGGGGAGTTGAACAGTGTGTAGGGGAGTTTAACAGGGGAGTTGAACAGTGTGTAGGGGAGTTGAACAGTGTGTAGGGGAGTTGAAAAGTGTGTCGGGGAGTTTAACAGTGTGTAGGGGAGTTTAACAGTGTGTAGGGGGAGTACATACTTAGAAAAAAAGGTGCTATCTAGAACCAAAAAGGGTTCTTCGGCTGTCCCCATAGGAGGACGCTTTAAAGAATCCCCTTTGGTTCCAGGTAGAACCATTTTGGGTTCCACGTAGAACCCTTTCCATAGAGGGTTCTACATGGATTCCAAAAGAGTTCCACCTGGAACTTTAAAAAAAGGGTTCTCCTATGGGGACAGCTTCAGAACCCTTTTGAAACCGTTTATGTTAGAGTGTACCTCTCTTTCTAAAAGCCTTATATCAGGATATGTAGCCCACTATGATGCCCCATGCATAGCCTCTATCCCTGTATTTGTTCTCTCGGTTCAGGGAAAGTTTCCAACCACTTGAGCGATGAACTGGATTTCAGCCTTTCTCTTACACAACAGATAATCACAGTATAGCGGTATTGGAGGAGGATGATGTGTCAGTAGTTATTTAAACCATTACCAGGTTATATAACCTGAGCGCTTGAGAGGAGGCTATATTCTCCCATCAATACTATTTTCCGGTTCCCACTGTCAAATTTGGAATAAAGCCACGCGGCTTTACAGCGCAAAACTTTCATAGGTCTTTTTCAGATTGGCTTTGTAGTTTGTTATTACAGTGAGACCAACACATTGCCCTGTAGAGTTGAACCTATCCAGCCATCTTAAGGAAAGTTTCATTGAGAAAAGGAGGTGAGCAAAGAGCCGTGGGCTCTCGTTAAGCAGTGTCAGGGTTGACAAGAAACCACTTTCCCTTTGCAGCACACTTTACTTTGGCCGATGAGTTTTAGCATTTGAATATCATGGATGGCGAGAAGAGAGGCCAGAAGCACCACCTTGTTTACAGGCCCTCTGCATTGACTCTGAGTGGGAGAGTACACTCTGTACCATAGGAGAACCCCTTTTGATTCCAGGTAGAACCCTTTTTGGTTCCAGGTAGAACACATTTTGGTTCCAGGTAGAACCCTTTTTGGTTCCAGGTAGAACCATTTTGCGTTCCAAGTAGAAAGGGTCCTAGATTGAACCCAAAAGGATTCTACCTTGAACAAAAATAGTTCTACATGGAACCAAAAAGGGTTCTTCAAAGGGTTCTCCTATGGGGACAGCCAAATAACCCTTTTAGGTTCTAAATAGCACCATGTTTCTAAGCGTGTAGACATGCTGACTCGCTGAGAGAAGCGGGGCTGTCCTCCTGCTCTTTCCGTTCCAAACGGCCTCATTTGTCTGCCAGAGAGAAACGGGGGCTGTTGGAAGATCCATGGCCCGGGGTGGTGGGAATGGAACGCCAGGCAGCAGATCATCCTCCTCTCCTCCCACCACCAGCGCCTCCACACCTCTACCATCTCCATCCCCTATTCATCCACCATACCCGTCTTCTCCCCCAGCATTTCCTGCCTCACCCCCTTACTCCCCCGACACACACCGTTTCACAGAGAGACCCAGGCAGAGAGACCCAGGCAGAGAGACCCAGACAGAGAGACCCAGGCAGAGAGACCCAGACAGAGAGACCCAGACAGAGAGACCCAGACAGAGAGACCCAGGCAGAGAGACCCAGACAGAGAGACCCAGACAGAGAGACCCAGGCAGAGAGACCCAGACAGAGAGACCCAGACAGAGAGACCCAGGCAGAGAGACCCAGACAGAGAGACCCAGGCAGAGAGACCCAGACAGGCCCAGGCAGAGAGACCCAGGCAGAGAGACAGACAGA
>NC_068433.1:7160364-7200364 GCF_023373465.1 Oncorhynchus keta
TAGTCAGATGTGTTTAGGTATGTGAGAAACAGAGAGAGAGAGAGAGAGTAGTCAGATGTGTTTAGGTATGTGAGAAACAGGGAGAGAGAGAGAGAGAGAGTAGTCAGATGTGTTTAGGTATGTGAGAAACAGAGAGAGAGAGAGAGAGAGAGTAGTCAGATGTGTTTAGGTATGTGAGAAACAGGGAGAGAGAGAGAGAGAGAGAGTAGTCAGATGTGTTTAGGTATGTGAGAAACAGGGAGAGAGAGAGAGAGAGAGTAGTCAGATGTGTTTAGGTATGTGAGAAACAGGGAGAGAGAGAGAGAGAGTAGTCAGATGTGTTTAGGTATGTGAGAAACAGGGAGAGAGAGAGAGAGAGAGTAGTCAGATGTGTTTAGGTATGTGAGAAACAGGGAGAGAGAGAAAGAGAGAGTAGTCAGATGTTTTTAGGTATGTGAGAAACAGGGAGAGAGAAAGAGAGAGTAGTCAGATGTGTTTAGGTATGTGAGAAACAGGGAGAGAGAGAAAGAGAGAGTAGTCAGATGTTTTTAGGTATGTGAGAAACAGGGAGAGAGAGAGAGAGTAGTCAGATGTGTTTAGGTATGTGAGAAACAGGGAGAGAGAGAGAGAGAGTAGTCAGATGTGTTTAGGTATGTGAGAAACAGGGAGAGAGAGAGAGAGTAGTCAGATGTGTTTAGGTATGTGAGAAACAGGGAGAGAGAGAGAGAGAGTAGTCAGAGGGGTCAGGAGCCTGTTGGGCAGGCAGTGGAGCAGGAGGTCAGGGGTCAGGAGCCTGTTGGGCAGGCAGTGGAGCAGGAGGTCAGGGGTCAGGAGCCTGTTGGGCAGGCAGTGGAGCAGGAGGTCAGGGGTCAGGAGCCTGTTGGGCAGGCAGTCGAGCAGGAGGTCGGGGGAACAGGAGCCTGTTGGGCAGGCAGTCGAGCAGGAGGTCGGGGGAACAGGAGCCTGTTGGGCAGGCAGTCGAGCAGGAGGTCGGGGGAACAGGAGCCTGTTGGACAGGCAGTGGAGCAGGAGGTCAGGGGTCAGGAGCCTGTTGGGCAGGCAGTCGAGCAGGAGGTCGGGGGAACAGGAGCCTGTTGGGCAGGCAGTCGAGCAGGAGGTCGGGGGAACAGGAGCCTGTTGGGCAGGCAGTCGAGCAGGAGGTCGGGGGAACAGGAGCCTGTTGGGCAGGCAGTCGAGCAGGAGGCCGGGGGAACAGGAGCCTGTTGGGCAGGCAGTCGAGCAGGAGGTCGGGGGAACAGGAGCCTGTTGGGCAGGCAGTGGAGCAGGCAGGTCTCCTCATTTCATGGCACTTTAAACTAGATGTTACTTCTACAAACTGGCCTGTCCAAGTCCATTCTGTCAAACCAAAAAGGACTGGGTTTGTCTAGCAGCGCTCTCCTTCAGCAGACTCAGTTGACTACAAACAAACAAACAAACAAACAAAATACTAAAAAGTTTGCCTGCTGCATTGTGTTTTTGTTTTCTGTTATTCCATAGTCCATTAAGTCTAAATTGTGTACTGCAGAAAGCATTGCTTGTAATGAACTCTACCTGTGTGCTCCAGATGATTACAAATGAGTGAATCGTGATTATTCTGAATCACATGGACTGAGCAGGCTGTGAGTCGACGTAGCCATGGGAAGAATAATGACTTTTTCTTTTTGTCTCCTCCGAAAAAATATATTTTCTGCCACTGGTCTTGATTTGAAGGTTAGATTTTTTCCAAAACAGTGTTAGCATGGATCACCGGAGTGAGTGTCCAGTCTAGCGAGGGGAAGATGAGTGTGAGTGTCCAGTCTAGTGAGGGGAAGATGACTGTGAGTGTCTAGTCTAGTGAGGGGAAGATGAGTGTGAGTGTCTAGTCTAGTGAGGGGAGGATGAGTGTGAGTGTCTAGTCTAGCGAGGGGAAGATGAGTGTGAGTGTCCAGTCTAGTGAGGGGAAGATGAGTGTGAGTGTCTAGTCTAGTGAGGGGAAGATGAGTGTGAGTGTCCAGTCTAGTGAGGGGAAGATGAGTGTGAGTGTCTAGTCTAGTGAGGGGAGGATGAGTGTGAGTGTCTAGTCTAGCGAGGGGAAGATGAGTGTGAGTGTCTAGTCTAGTGAGGGGAGGATGAGTGTGAGTGTCTAGTCTAGTGAGGGGAGGATGAGTGTGAGTGTCTAGTCTAGTGAGGGGAAGATGAGTGTGAGTGTCTAGTCTAGTGAGGGGAAGATGAGTGTGAGTGTCTAGTCTAGTGAGGGGAGGATGAGTGTGAGTGTCTAGTCTAGTGAGGGGAGGATGAGTGTGAGTGTCTAGTCTAGCGAGGGGAAGATGAGTGTGAGTGTCTAGTCTAGTGAGGGGAAGATGAGTGTGAGTGTCTAGTCTAGTGAGGGGAAGATGAGTGTGAGTGTCTAGTCTAGCGAGGGGAAGATGAGTGTGAGTGTCTAGTCTAGTGAGGGGAAGATGAGTGTCTAGTCTAGCGAGGGGAAGATGAGTGTGAGTGTCTAGTCTAGCGAGGGGAAGATGAGTGTGAGTGTCCAGTCTAGTGAGGGGAAGATGAGTGTGAGTGTCTAGTCTAGCGAGGGGAAGATGAGTGTGAGTGTCTAGTCTAGTGAGGGGAAGATGAGTGTGAGTGTCTAGTCTAGCGAGGGGAAGATGAGTGTGAGTGTCTAGTCTAGTGAGGGGAAGATGAGTGTGAGTGTCCAGTCTAGTGAGGGGAAGATGAGTGTGAGTGTCCAGTCTAGCGAGGGGAAGATGAGTGTGAGTGTCTAGTCTAGTGAGGGGAAGATGAGTGTGAGTGTCCAGTCTAGCGAGGGGAAGATGAGTGTGAGTGTCTAGTCTAGTGAGGGGAAGATGAGTGTGAGTGTCTAGTCTAGTGAGGGGAAGATGAGTGTGAGTGTCTAGTCTAGCGAGGGGAAGATGAGTGTGAGTGTCTAGTCTAGTGAGGGGAAGATGAGTGTGAGTGTCTAGTCTAGTGAGGGGAAGATGAGTGTGAGTGTCTAGTCTAGTGAGGGGAAGATGAGTGTGAGTGTCCAGTCTAGCGAGGGGAAGATGAGTGTGAGTGTCTAGTCTAGTGAGGGGAAGATGAGTGTGAGTGTCTAGTCTAGCGAGGGGAAGATGAGTGTGAGTGTCTAGTCTAGCGAGGGGAAGATGAGTGTGAGTGAGTGTCTAGTCTAGCGAGGGGAAGATGAGTGTGAGTGTCCAGTCTAGTGAGGGGAAGATGAGTGTGAGTGTCTAGTCTAGTGAGGGGAAGATGAGTGTGAGTGTCTAGTCTAGTGAGGGGAAGATGAGTGTGAGTGTCTAGTCTAGCGAGGGGAAGATGAGTGTGAGTGTCCAGTCTAGTGAGGGGAAGATGAGTGTGAGTGTCTAGTCTAGTGAGGGGAAGATGAGTGTGAGTGTCTAGTCTAGTGAGGGGAAGATGAGTGTGAGTGTCTAGTCTAGCGAGGGGAAGATGAGTGTGAGTGTCTAGTCTAGCGAGGGGAAGATGAGTGTGAGTGTCTAGTCTAGCGAGGGGAAGATGAGTGTGAGTGTCTAGTCTAGCGAGGGGAAGATGAGTGTGAGTGTCTAGTCTAGCGAGGGGAAGATGAGTGTGAGTGTTGTTCATCGTTATTCATTTCACCTCTTCAATCAAACCCAAAATCAAATCAAATTGTATTGGTCACATGCTCCGTATACAACAGATGTGGACCATGAAATGCTTACTTACGAGCCCTTATTAACCAACAATGCAGAGTTTAAAAAAAAAAACCATATATAATAATAATTGATAAAAAATTTGCTCAATAAAATGAAAAGGAAAAATAGTCACGCAATACAAATAACGATAACGAGGCTCAAAAAGGTTCTCTTTCCAACCATTATGGTGGGTTCACAGATATAAGTATGTTATAATGGAATACTTTACATGAGATTAATCAGTTAACTACAACCATTGTATTAACATGTATTTAAATCATTACATTGTAATTGCAGTCAGATCAGATAGTCACGCCTGCTCCCGCTCTCTGGCGCTCGACGGCGCCAGGCTGCCTGCCCTTCATTACGCACACCTGTCACCATCAATTTTGGACTCACCTGGACTCCCATTACTTTGTTGATTACCCCCTCTATATCTGTCTGCTCCTCAGTTTGTTCCCTGTGTCAGCATTTCCCCCCCTGTCCAAGACGCCGGTCCCGTTCTGTTTCATGTCCGTTGGTTATTAAATCTTCCTCTACCTGCTTCTCGTCTCCAGCGTCGAGCCTCACACAGACAGTAACAGCATCGAGGAAACACAGAAGCCATTTTGTGCGTCAATCAATTTAGGTCGTCTCAGTTTTGGGTGAATACTGTCACTTAGGCTGTTACCTTTGTCTTTTGACCCAAACTCACTGACAGACGGGTCAGTTACCCGGCAGGACGCTGTGTCACTACGCTCAAAGCGACGCAGAAACCATCCTATCCTGTCTGTCCTCCTCTAAGATATTCTCATGGACACTATGTCAAGAGAAACCATCCGATCCTGTCTGTCCTCCTCTAAGATATTCTCATGGACACTATGTCAAGAGAAACCATCCGATCCTGTCTGTCCTCCTCTAAGATATTCTCATGGACACTATGTCAAGAGAAACCATCCGATCCTGTCTGTCCTCCTCTAAGATATTCTCATGGACACTATGTCAAGAGAAACCATCCTATCCTGTCTGTCCTCCTCTAAGATATTCTCATGGACACTATGTCAAGAGAAACCATCCGATCCTGTCTGTCCTCCTCTAAGATATTCTCATTGACACTATGTCAAGAGAAACCATCCTATCCTGTCTGTCCTCCTCTAAGATATTCTCATGGACACTATGTCAAGAGAAACCATCCGATCCTGTCTGTCCTCCTCTAAGATATTCTCATGGACACTATGTCAAGAGAAATCATCCTATCCTGTCTGTCCTCCTCTAAGATATTCTCATGGACACTATGTCAAGAGAAACCATCCGATCCTGTCTGTCCTCCTCTAAGATATTCTCATTGACATATGTCAAGAGAAACCATCCGTAGCTTTTTTCCCTCGTGGTTCACTTGGTTTCTTCCTTTTGTTCGTCTCAATCAATGTGGAAAAACAACATGGAGGTAAATTGTGAGGCGAGAAAGGGGGATGTGAAACAAGCGCTTGAGAAAGCCTGAGTTTTCTCCTTCATCAGTTCTTTAGTTTCCTAATGGCTCTCCCAAGTGTGCATTGTGCCAAAAGTTATTTGGTAAGATTTTGTCCATGTGTTGACTAAAACCGTATTTGGTATTTTATTAGGATCCCCATTAGCTGTTGCAAAAGCAGCAACTAATGTATTTTAGTTATTTAGTTCTTAATAATGTATTTTAGCTACATATTTAGTTACATATTTGGAAAAGAATGCACTGGCGAAGTTAGCTCAACATCAAACATTTTCCTACGATGATCTCATGGTTTTGGGCCGTTTCTATCTTTGATATTTTCCCAGCACTAGTACATGTACGACCTACAACACTAGTACGACCTACAACACTAGTACAACCTACAATACTAGTACGACCTACAACACTAGTACGACCAACAACACTAGTACGACCTACAACACTAGTATAACCTACAACACTAGTACACCAACAACACTAGTACGACCTACAACACTAGTATAACCTACAACACTAGTACATGTACGACCTACAACACTAGTACGACCTACAACACTAGTACGACCTACAACACTAGTACGACCTACAACACTAGTACAACCTACAACACTAGTACAACCTACAACACTAGTACAACCTACAACACTAGTACGACCTACAACACTAGTACACCTACAACACTAGTACGACCTACAACACTAGTACGACCTACAACACTAGTACAACCTACAACACTAGTACGACCTACAACACTAGTACGACCTACAACACTAGTACAACCAACAACACTAGTACGACCAACAACACTAGTACAACCTACAACACTAGTACGACCTACAACACTAGTACAACCAACAACACTAGTACGACCTACAACACTAGTACAACCTACAACACTAGTACGACCTACAACACTAGTACAACCTACAACACTAGTACAACCTACAACACTAGTACAACCTACAACACTAGTAGAACCTACAACACTAGTACATGTACGACCTACAACACTAGTATAACCAACAACACTAGTACATGTACGACCTACAACACTAGTACACCTACAACACTAGTACGACCTACAACACTAGTACGACCTACAACACTAGTACAACCTACAACACTAGTACGACCTACAACACTAGTACGACCTACAACACTAGTACATGTACGACCTACAACACTAGTACAACCTACAACACTAGTACGACCAACAACACTAGTATAACCTACAACACTAGTACATGTACGACCTACAACACTAGTATAACCTACAACACTAGTATAACCTACAACACTAGTATAACCTACAACACTAGTACGACCTACAACACTAGTACAACCTACAACACTAGTACGACCTACAACACTAGTACGACCTACAACACTAGTACATGTACGACCTACAACACTAGTACGACCTACAACACTAGTACGACCAACAACACTAGTACAACCTACAACACTAGTACAACCTACAACACTAGTACGACCTACAACACTAGTACATGTACGACCTACAACACTAGTACGACCAACAACACTAGTACGACCAACAACACTAGTACAACCTACAACACTAGTACGACCTACAACACTAGTACGACCTACAACACTAGTACAACCAACAACACTAGTACGACCAACAACACTAGTACAACCTACAACACTAGTACGACCTACAACACTAGTACAACCTACAACACTAGTACAACCTACAACACTAGTACAACCAACAACACTAGTACGACCAACAACACTAGTACGACCAACAACACTTGTACGACCTACAACACTAGTACATGTACAACCTACAACACTAGTACAACCAACAACACTAGTACGACCAACAACACTAGTACACCTACTAGTACATGTACAACCTACAACACTAGTACAACCTACAACACTAGTACGACCTACAACACTAGTACAACCTACAACACTAGTACAACCAACAACACTAGTACAACCAACAACACTAGTACATGTACGACCTACAACACTAGTACAACCAACAACACTAGTACAACCAACAACACTAGTACGACCTACAACACTAGTACGACCTACAACACTAGTACGACCTACAACACTAGTACGACCTACAACACTAGTACGACCTACAACACTAGTACAACCAACAACACTAGTACGACCTACAACACTAGTACGACCTACAACACTAGTACATGTACGACCTACAACACTAGTACGACCTACAACACTAGTACATGTACGACCTACAACACTAGTACGACCAACAACACTAGTATGACCTACAACACTAGTACGACCTACAACACTAGTACGACCTACAACAC
This sequence comes from Oncorhynchus keta, assembly GCF_023373465.1. NCBI lineage: Eukaryota > Metazoa > Chordata > Actinopteri > Salmoniformes > Salmonidae > Oncorhynchus > Oncorhynchus keta. The sequence goes on from NC_068433.1 coordinate 7,167,783, forward strand.
TAGTACAACCAACAACACTAGTACGACCTACAACACTAGTACATGTACGACCTACAACACTAGTACGACCTACAACACTAGTACATGTACGACCTACAACACTAGTACGACCAACAACACTAGTATGACCTACAACACTAGTACGACCTACAACACTAGTACGACCTACAACACTAGTACGACCTACAACACTAGTACAACCAACAACACTAGTACGACCAACAACACTAGTACGACCTACAACACTAGTACAACCAACAACACTAGTACGACCAACAACACTAGTACAACCTACAACACTAGTACAACCTACAACACTAGTACAACCAACAACACTAGTACGACCTACAACACTGTACATACAACCTACAACACTAGTACGACCTACAACACTAGTACGACCTACAACACTAGTACAACCTACAACACTAGTACAACCAACAACACTAGTACGACCTACAACACTAGTACGACCAACAACACTAGTACGACCTACAACACTAGTACAACCTACAACACTAGTACAACCTACAACACTAGTACAACCAACAACACTAGTACGACCAACAACACTTGTACAACCTACAACACTAGTACATGTACAATCTACAACACTAGTACGACCAACAACACTAGTACGACCAACAACACTAGTACGACCTACAACCCTAGTACATGTACAACCTACAACACTAGTACAACCTACAACACTAGTACGACCTACAACACTAGTACAACCTACAACACTAGTACAACCAACAACACTAGTACAACCAACAACACTAGTACATGTACGACCTACAACACTAGTACAACCAACAACACTAGTACAACCAACAACACTAGTACGACCTACAACACTAGTACGACCTACAACACTAGTACGACCTACAACACTAGTACGACCTACAACACTAGTACAACCAACAACACTAGTACGACCTACAACACTAGTACGACCTACAACACTAGTACATGTACGACCTACAACACTAGTACATGTACGACCTACAACACTAGTACAACCAACAACACTAGTACGACCTACAACACTAGTACATGTACGACCTACAACACTAGTACGACCTACAACACTAGTACATGTACGACCTACAACACTAGTACGACCAACAACACTAGTATGACCTACAACACTAGTACGACCTACAACACTAGTACGACCTACAACACTAGTACGACCTACAACACTAGTACAACCAACAACACTAGTATGACCAACAACACTAGTACGACCTACAACACTAGTACAACCAACAACACTAGTACGACCAACAACACTAGTACAACCTACAACACTAGTACGACCTACAACACTAGTACAACCAACAACACTAGTACGACCTACAACACTAGTACAACCTACAACACTAGTACGACCTACAACACTAGTACAACCTACAACACTAGTACAACCTACAACACTAGTACAACCTACAACACTAGTAGAACCTACAACACTAGTACATGTACGACCTACAACACTAGTATAACCAACAACACTAGTACATGTACGACCTACAACACTAGTACGACCTACAACACTAGTACGACCTACAACACTAGTACAACCTACAACACTAGTACAACCTACAACACTAGTACAACCTACAACACTAGTACGACCAACAACACTAGTACATGTACGACCTACAACACTAGTACAACCTACAACACTAGTACAACCTACAACACTAGTACGACCAACAACACTAGTACGACCAACAACACTAGTACATGTACGACCTACAACACTAGTACGACCTACAACACTAGTACAACCTACAACACTAGTACGACCTACAACACTAGTACGACCAACAACACTAGTACATGTACAACCTACAACACTAGTACAACCTACAACACTAGTACAACCTACAACACTAGTACGACCTACAACACTAGTACAATCTACAACACTAGTACATGTACGACCTACAACACTAGTACGACCTACAACACTAGTACAACCTACAACACTAGTACGACCTACAACACTAGTACGACCTACAACACTAGTACAACCTACAACACTAGTACGACCTACAACACTAGTACAACCTACAACACTAGTACATGTACGACCTACAACACTAGTATGACCTACAACACTAGTACGACCAACAACACTAGTACAACCTACAACACTAGTATGACCTACAACACTAGTACAACCTATAACACTAGTACAACCAACAACACTAGTACAACCTACAACACTAGTACAACCTACAACACTAGTACGACCTACAACACTAGTACAACCTACAACACTAGTACAACCAACAACACTAGTACAACCAACAACACTAGTACAACCTACAACACTAGTACAACCTACAACACTAGTACGACCTACAACACTAGTATGACCTACAACACTAGTACGACCAACAACACTAGTACAACCAACAACACTAGTACGACCAACAACACTAGTACATGTACGACCTACAACACTAGTACGACCAACAACACTAGTACAACCTACAACACTAGTACAACCTACAACACTAGTACGACCTACAACACTAGTACGACCTACAACACTAGTACGACCAACAACACTAGTACGACCTACAACACTAGTACGACCTACAACACTAGTACGACCAACAACACTAGTACAACCTACAACACTAGTACGACCTACAACACTAGTACAACCTACAACACTAGTACAACCTACAACACTAGTACAACCTACAACACTAGTACGACCAACAACACTAGTACGACCTACAACACTAGTACAACCTACAACACTAGTACGACCTACAACACTAGTACGACCAACAACACTAGTACGACCTACAACACTAGTACAACCTACAACACTAGTACAACCTACAACACTAGTACGACCTACAACACTAGTACGACCTACAACACTAGTACAACCTACAACACTAGTACATGTACGACCTACAACACTAGTACGACCAACAACACTAGTATGACCTACAACACTAGTACATGTACGACCTACAACACTAGTACGACCTACAACACTAGTACACCTACAACACTAGTACGACCAACAACACTAGTACGACCTACAACACTAGTACGACCTACAGCACTAGTACAACCTACAACACTAGTACATGTACGACCTACAACACTAGTACAACCTACAACACTAGTACATGTACAACCTACAACACTAGTACGACCAACAACACTAGTATGACCTACAACACTAGTACAACCTACAACACTAGTACATGTACAACCTACAACACTAGTACGACCAACAACACTAGTATGACCTACAACACTAGTACATGTACGACCTACAACACTAGTACGACCTACAACACTAGTACGACCAACAACACTAGTACAACCAACAACACTAGTACATGTACAACCTACAACACTAGTACGACCTACAACACTAGTACGACCTACAACACTAGTACGACCTACAACACTAGTACAACCAACAACACTAGTACATGTACAACCTACAACACTAGTACGACCTACAACACTAGTACGACCAACAACACTAGTACGACCTACAACACTAGTACATGTATGACCTACAACACTAGTACATGTATGACCTACAACACTAGTACATGTATGACCTACAACACTAGTACATGTATGACCTACAACACTAGTACATGTACGACCTACAACACTAGTACGACCTACAACACTAGTACGACCTACAACACTAGTACGACCTACAGCACTAGTACGACCTACAACACTAGTACGACCTACAACACTAGTACGACCTACAACACTAGTACATGTATGACCTACAACACTAGTACATGTATGACCTACAACACTAGTACATGTACGACCTACAACACTAGTACGACCTACAACACTAGTACGACCTACAACACTAGTACGACCTACAGCACTAGTACGACCTACAACACTAGTATGACCTACAGCACTAGTACGACCAACAACACTAGTACGACCTACAACACTAGTACGACCTACAACACTAGTACGACCTACAACACTAGTACAACCAACAACACTAGTACAACCTACAACACTAGTACAACCAACAACACTAGTACAACCTACAACACTAGTACATGTACAACCTACAACACTAGTACATGTACGACCTACAACACTAGTACAACCTACAACACTAGTACATGTATGACCTACAACACTAGTACAACCTACAACACTAGTACATGTATGACCTACAACACTAGTACAACCTACAACACTAGTACAACCTACAGCACTAGTACATGTATGACCTACAACACTAGTACAACCTACAACACTAGTACATGTATGACCTACAACACTAGTACATGTATGACCTACAACACTAGTACAACCTACAACACTAGTACGACCTACAACACTAGTACAACCTACAACACTAGTACGACCTACAACACTAGTACATGTATGACCTACAACACTAGTACAACCTACAACACTAGTACATGTATGACCTACAACACTAGTACAACCTACAACACTAGTACAACCTACAACACTAGTACATGTATGACCTACAACACTAGTACAACCTACAACACTAGTACATGTATGACCTACAACACTAGTACAACCTACAACACTAGTACGACCTACAACACTAGTACATGTATGACCTACAACACTAGTACAACCTACAACACTAGTACATGTATGACCTACAACACTAGTACAACCTACAACATTAGTACAACCTACAACACTAGTACAACCTACAACACTAGTACGACCTACAACACTAGTACGACCTACAACATTAGTACAACCTACAACACTAGTACAACCTACAACACTAGTACAACCTACAACACTAGTACGACCTACAACACTAGTACGACCTACAACACTAGTATGACCTACAACACTAGTACGACCTACAACACTAGTACATGTACGACCTACAACACTAGTACAACCTACAACACTAGTACAACCTACAACACTAGTACACCTACACATTTTCTCTGAGCACCCTTTCCTTTTACATCCATCTGATCAAGCACCTTGTCTGAGTGGGCTAGAAGAGGGCAGGAAGTCTGGAAACAACCCTGCCATACTGTACCACACACTTTACTTCTCCCTACACACACAGACATAAAGCACAACCAGCTGTACTAACAGCAGTAATAGGAGACATATTGTGAGTCACAAATGGCACCCTATTCCCTATATAGGGCACCACTTTTAACAAGGGCCCATAGGATTCTGGTCAAAAGTAGTTCACTATGTAGGGAATAGGGTGTCATTTGGAATAGAACCATGGGCAAGCTTGGAGAGAGAGAGAAGCAGACAGACATCAAATATTATTAACCCGAGAGAGATTCCACATCCTGTAAATGGAGATGATTTAACCCTAGAGAGATTACACATCCTGTAGCTGGAGATGATTTAACCCTAGAGAGATTACACATCCTCGAACTGGAGATTATTTAACCCTAGAGAAATTACACATCCTCGAACTGGAGATTGTTTAACCCTAGAGAGATTACACATCCTGTAGCTGGAGATTATTAACCCTAGAGAGATTACACATCCTCGAACTGGAGATTATTTAACCCTAGAGAGATTACACATCCTCGAACTGGAGATTATTTAACCCTAGAGAGATTACACATCCCCAAACTGGAGATTATTTAACCCTAGAGAGATTACACATCCTCGAACTGGAGATTATTTAACCCTAGAGAGATTCCAAGATCTGTAATTTATGTATGTATGTATGTATGTATATATGCCATTTATATATATATGCCATTAGCAGACGCTTTTATCCAAAGCGACTTACAGTCATGTGTGCATACATTCTACGTATGGGTGGTCCCGGGAATCGAACCCACTACCCTGGCGTTACAAGGGCCATGCTCTACCAACTGAGCTACAGAAGGACCATGTATGTATGTATGTATGTATGTATGTATACACACACACACACACACACACACACACACACACACACACACACACACACACACACACACACACACACACACACACACACACACACACACACAGTAATTGAAAAAGCCTCAATGGAGGTCCCTTTGAAAGTGTTGCCTGCGAAGAGAGACGGAGAGATGGAGAGAATAGAAAGGAGGAAAGTGGTGATTTGTTGACTGGGCGCTGGGCGTTCATTTACCGCCCCGGAGCCTTCGTCTAGCTGCGGTCCATCATTTTGGGGGGCAATAGTGATGGAGGACCCTATTCCCCCTCCACTCTCTAATGCGGTGTGCGAAAGCCATTACGCTGGGTTAATGATTTCTGCAGAGAATATGCCTTTAATGACAGAGCAGGGGAGTCGCTGTGGCATTTCTGGAGCTTGGCAGCCTGGCACAGTATTTTCCTACTGTATGCTGTTGCTTGTGTGATCGACCTTGGGTTTGAACACTGGGTCTCCTGCGTGCCAGAAGATTCTGTTAGCCCACTGCGCTAAAGCATAGACATTCGTTTGGGGAGCCAATGTACGTTTTCTGGTCTCGGGAAAGGTGACTTGAGTGTGCCACAGCTTAAAATGTCTTGGTTTGGAGTCTGACGTCTGGTTTTTATTCAACCGGGCAATTTTTCATAACAGATGTGCAACTTCCTGTACAAGCTAGTTTTACGGTAAGACAGGATATCCGGAAGATGAATTTCTGGGCACTCATTTTTTGTCATTTCCTTCATTTGAAGTGCTTCGCCTCAGCAGTTCTGTGTGGTATTCTAGAGGGTATATCCAACTGCTTCTGATCATACCTTTTGACACTTAGATTTCCCTAAGTGCCTCTGCAAAGAAAAACCAGGCACATAGACAGATCTGGCAGACACTCACAGACACAACACATACCACAGCTGATCAATCAATAGATCAATAATACATCTATGGTCATGAGAGGTCAATTTCATAAAGCCCCAAAATGGAGTCGGTATTAACCTCCCTGAAACTGGTCAGGCTGCTATAGGGCTGCAGTGTGGATGTTTCTGAGGGTTTAGCTATGGGAGGGGAGGTGTGGATGTTTCTGAGGGTTTAGCTATGGGAGGGGAGGTGTGGATGTTTCTGAGGGTTTAGCTATGGGAGGGGAGGTGTGGATGTTTCTGAGGGTTTAGCTATGGGAGGGGAGGTGTGGATGTTTCTGAGGGTTTAGCTATGGGAGGGGATGTGTGGATGTTTCTGAGGGTTTAGCTATGGGAGGGGATGTGTAGATGTTTCTGAGGGTTTAGCTATGGGAGGGGAGGTGTGGATGTTTCTGAGGGTTTAGCTATGGGAGGGGAGGTGTGGATGTTTCTGAGGGTTTAGCTATGGGAGGGGATGTGTAGATGTTTCTGAGGGTTTAGCTATGGGAGGGGAGGTGTGGATGTTTCTGAGGGTTTAGCTATGGGAGGGGAGGTGTGGATGTTTCTGAAGGTTTAGCTATGGGAGGGGAGGTGTAGATGTTTCTGAGGGTTTAGCTATGGGAGGGGAGGTGTGGATGTTTCTGAGGGTTTAGCTATGGGAGGGGAGGTGTGGATGTTTCTGAGGGTTTAGCTATGGGAGGGGAGGTGTGGATGTTTCTGAGGGTTTAGCTATGGGAGGGGAGGTGTGGATGTTTCTGAGGGTTTAGCTATGGGAGGGGAGGTGTAGATGTTTCTGAGGGTTTAGCTATGGGAGGGGAGGTGTGGATGTTTCTGAGGGTTTAGCTATGGGAGGGGGAGGTGTGGATGTTTCTGTGGGTTTAGCTATGGGAGGGGGAGGTGTGGATGTTTCTGATTTCTGAGGGTTTAGCTATGGGAGGGGAAAGAGGATATGGCTGGGGTGGGTGTTGGAGAGGAGATCCGGGGGAGATGGGTGAGTCCATACGGTTGTCTTACAGGTCAGAGGTGTGGTAGTCAAGTCACAAAAGGAGTACAAAAACAGACCCCATCCAGGCAACCTGGATGGATGCTCCCCGTGTAGACCTGCGTTCAAGTACTACTTGAAATCTTTCAAATACTTTGTGCGTTTTGCATTAGTCTGCCTCGATTGGACAGATATTGGTTCCTTTGCGCCAGGCAAGCTCAATCAAACCCAGACAAAGTATTTGAAATGATTGTCAATACCTTTTTGTTACTCGGGTCGGGTGCTCTGTGACATTCCTGTTGTGTTCCACTCAATTGTATTTCACCGTCCCAATTCTGATGTGCGAAAGACTCAAATGTTACGGTGGTAATAATTCCCTGTAGAAGGTACAGGGAAAATACTGCTGACATTTATGGAGTCCCTCTCACTCATATCAGTTATTAATTGGTGACCTTAACCGGGAGCGTATCATTTGATCTGAAACCCCCCCTTTGAGGTAACACAGAGGGGATTATCTGAATTCATATTTTAAAAAGCCAAAGTCGCCTATTGGGTGAGCTATGATTATCCACCAACCCCACACTAAAAACCCTGTGTGGCTCACATACAAAATCCCCCCGCAAAAGCTCCTGACTGAATAGGTATTCTGTAGAAATACACCGAGGAGAATGAACCTTATTCCGAAATAAGAGGCTGTCAATAGACGTCCAACAGTGGTTAACAAGGTGTTTTGACAGCATTTGCAGTGTGGTTTGGATGTGCATTCAAAAGAGGTACCTGACACAGGCGTGGAAAGAGGTTTAATACAAGGCCACCCTCTCTCTTGCTGGGTGGCCATTGTCTTTCTCAGAGAGCCCTCGACCCAAAAGCCACTCAATTAAAGGCAAAAAAGGCACAATTATGGCGACTGCGGGGTTAGAGGGCAGGGTATCTGGTGTTCGCAGCTTCGCCATCATGGACTGGTGCCTCGACTTAATTACACACAACGAGAACGTTGTATTCAAATCAAAGAGCGTTGATGAGTTGTCTGTGTAGAGACTTGCCAATGTTATCTGCTTCGGGGACAACAGCATCAGCACAGTAAAAACCATTAGATGTTTATCTCAGATTCAGAATGACTGGGATGTGCATGATAAGGCTGAACATAACATACTTAGGTCTCATCACGAGGGGTGCGTAAAGCCCCCACAACAAGACCTCACAATAGAGATGTCTTAAACCACTAATGTTCTGATCAAGCACCGGCTATTTCCCCATCTAGACAGGAATCATTCAATCGGCGATCTCTCTCTCTCTCCCTCCCCCCTCTCTCTCTCTCTCTCTCTCTCTCTCTCTCTCTCTCTCTCTCTCTCTCTCCCTCCCCCTCTCTCTCTCTCTCTCTCTCTCTCTCTCTCTCTCTCTCTCTCTCTCTCTCTCTCGCTCTCTCTCTCTCTCTCTCTCTCTACACCCACACCTCTCTATTTAACTGCCATAGCGACAGTGTTGATTTGGTATTGACCATAATGCAGCATAATGATAAGCCTATTTATTTCCATGGGTCTTCTATGCAAGGGTCCTTGTTAATGACCCGGCACCGCCTGATTGGCCCCGGCGGTGACTCATTCTATCAGTAGGCCAGAGATCGAGCAGACGATAGTTGTGGGGCTAGACTCAGACAAACGAGGGGTCTATCCTCTCCATGCCCAAGTTTGTTCTTTCTCATTTCCTGGAAGGATGATTCTGCGTTTGCGTCCACAGGCAGGGGGATTCTCTCATTCAGTGGTACATGGAGGGAGAGAGGAGAGGAAATTACAGGAAAGGAAAGGAACTGAGAGGAGAGGAAAGTAAATTAGAGGAAAGTAAAGTAAATTAGAGGAGAGGAAAGGAAAGGAAATTAGAGGAAAGTAAAGTAAATTAGAGGAGAGGAAAGGAAATTAGAGGAGAGGAAAGAAAATTAGAGGAGAGCAAAGGAAATTAGAGGAGAGGAAAGGAAAGGAAATGAGAGGAGAGGACAGGAAAGGAAATTAGAGGAGAGGAAAGGAAATGAGAGGAGAGGAAAGGAAATGAGAGGAGAGGAAAGGAAAGGAAATGAGAGGAGAGGAAAGGAAAGGAAATTAGAGGAGAGGAACGTAAAGGAAATGAGAGGAGAGGAAATTAAAGGACCCTAGCACCCAAGCACCCTAGCACCCAAGCACCCAAGCACCCTAGCACCCAAGCACCCTAGCACCCTAGCACCCTAGCACCCAAGCACCCTAGCACCCAAGCACCCTAGCACCCAAGCACCCTAGCACCCAAGCACCCAAGCACCCAAGCACCCTAGCACCCAAGCACCCTAGCACCCAAGCACCCTAGCACCCTAGCACCCTAGCACCCAAGCACCCTAGCACCCAAGCACCCAGCACCCAAGCACCCAAGCACCCAAGCACCCTAGCACCCAAGCACCCTAGCACCCAAGCACCCAAGCACCCTAGCACCCAAGCACCCTAGCACCCAAGCACCCAAGCACCCAAGCACCCTAGCACCCAAGCACCCAAGCACCCTAGCACCCAAGCACCCTAGAACTACACAGCTAATTAAAATAATCAAAGCTTTACGATTCGTTTATCATATTAATGATCTGTATTGTGCAAGAGCAAAAAAACAAAACGTGCACTGGGGGACGGGGGGGACCACAGAAGGGTTATTTTGTGGCCTCTGATTGGGCTAGAGATTCATTGGAGATAATGTAGTCATCATGTCAAGTCTCTCTCTCCGTCTCGCCCCCCCAAAAAAATGGCTGTTGACCATCTGCAATCATCATCACGGTATAAGTGGAGGAATGTTTGAGATGGCAGTGGAGAGTTAATATATACAGTTTTAGTTCAAGTTCGCTGTTTCTTATGACTACAACAATCTGACTGTAATTCATTTGTGCTCCAGTTATTATTCATCACGTATTGTGAGTCTGAACCCTGACTCTTTCTGCACCTTGACCCATTCTGGACCTTGACTCATTCTGCACCTTGACCCATTCTGGACCTTGACTCATTCTGGACCTTGACTCATTCTGCACCTTGACTCATTCTGCACCGTGACTCATTCTGCACCTTGACTCATTCTGGACCTTGACTCATTCTGCACCTTGACTCATTCTGCACCGTGACTCATTCTGCACCTTGACCCATTCTGGACCTTGACTCATTCTGCACCGTGACTCATTCTGCACCTTGACCCATTCTGGACCTTGACTCATTCTGCACCGTGACTCATTCTGCACCTTGACCCATTCTGGACCTTGACTCATTCTGCACCGTGACTCATTCTGCACCTTGACCCATTCTGGACCTTGACTCATTCTGCACCTTGACCCATTCTGCACCTTGACCCATTCTGGACCTTGACTCTTTCTGCACCTTGACCCATTCTGCACCTTGACCCATTCTGGACCTTGACTCATTCTGCACCGTGACTCATTCTGCACCTTGACTCATTCTGGACCTTGACTCATTCTGCACCTTGACTCATTCTGCACCTTGACTCATTCTGGACCTTGACTCATTCTGCACCTTGATATAGTCAGGACCTTGACTCATTCTGGACCTTGATATAGTCAGGACCTTGACTCATTCTGGACCTTGATATAGTCAGGACCTTGACTCATTCTGCACCTTGACTCATTCTGCACCTTGACTCATTCTGCACCGTGATATAGTTTGGACCTTGACTCGTTCTGGACCTTGATATAGTCAGGACCTTGACTCATTCTGCACCTTGACTCATTCTGGACCTTGACTCATTCTGGACCTTGACTCATTCTGGCCCTTGACTCATTCTGCACCTTGACTCATTCTGGACCTTGACTCATTCTGGACCTTGACTCATTCTGGACCTTGACTCATTCTGGACCTTGACTCATTCTGGACCTTGACTCATTCTGGACCTTGATATAGTCAGGACCTTGACTCATTCTGCACCTTGACTCATTCTGGACCGTGACTCATTCTGGACCTTGATATAGTCAGGACCTTGACTCATTCTGCACCTTGACTCATTCTGGACCTTGACTCAATCTGGACCGTGACTCATTCTGGACCTTGACTCATTCTGCACCTTGACTCATTCTGCACCTTGACTCATTCTGGACCTTGACTCATTCTGGACCTTGACTCATTCTGCACCTTGACTCATTCTGCACCTTGACTCATTCTGCACCTTGATATAGTCAGGACCTTGACTCATTCTGGACCTTGACTCATTCTGGACCTTGACTCATTCTGGCCCTTGACTCATTCTGCACCTTGACTCATTCTGCACCTTGACTCATTCTGGACCTTGACTCATTCTGGACCTTGACTCATTCTGGCCCTTGACTCATTCTGGCCCTTGACTCATTCTGCACCTTGATATAGTTTGGACCTTGACTCGTTCTGGACCTTGACTCATTCTGCACCTTGACTCATTCTGGACTGTGACTCATTCTGGACCTTGATATAGTCAGGACCTTGACTCATTCTGGACCTTGACTCATTCTGGACCTTGATATAGTCAGGACCTTGACTCATTCTGGACCTTGACTCATTCATATTCAATGCATTTTTTTTCCTCTGTGAATAGTCTGGATGAAATGCCCTCTACTAGTTAGTCGTAGGCCACGGCACAAAGGCAACATAGAGCATTATGGTTGCATACCTCCCCTGCTGCCCACTGTCATCCACAACCACCCTTATAGTTACCCACATTCAAAACATAAAAAATAAAAAACTGAGAACAAACAACCTTAATCTGAATTAATTAGCCATTTATAGATCAGTAAATGAAACAATCTCTGGAAACCTCTATATAACTCCTTTATAACCTACTTGAGAGCCACAACCCCTCTGTTGCCCTCTTATTGTGTGGTAATGAATGGGTCTTACTCCTCATTGACCTCCTGTGTGGTCATGAATGGGTCTTGCTCCTCATTGACCTCCTGTGTGGTAATGAATGTGTCTTACTCCTCATTGACCTCCTGTGTGGTAATGAATGTGTCTTACTCCTCATTGACCTCCTGTGTGGTAATGAATGGGTCTTACTCCTCATTGACCTCCTGTGTGGTAATGAATGGGTCTTACTCCTCATTGACCTCCTGTGTGGTAATGAATGTGTCTTACTCCTCATTGACCTCCTGTGTGGTAATGAATGGGTCTTACTCCTCATTGACCTCCTGTGTGGTAATGAATGGGTCTTACTCATTCATTGACCTCCTGTGTGGTAATGAATGGGTCTTACCCTCATTGACCTCCTGTGTGGTAATGAATGGGTCTTACTCCTCATTGACCTCCTGTGTGGTAATGAATGGGTCTTACTCCTCATTGACCTCCTGTGTGGTAATGAATGTGTCTTACTCCTCATTGACCTCCTGTGTGGTAATGAATGGGTCTTACTCCTCATTGACTCCTGTGTGGTAATGAATGTGTCTTACTCCTCATTGACCTCCTGTGTGGTAATGAATGTGTCTTACTCCTCATTGACCTCCTATGTGGTAATGAATGGGTCTTACTCCTCATTGACCTCCTGTGTGGTAATGAATGTGTCTTACATTATCATTGACCTCCTGTGTGGTAATGAATGGGTCTTACCACCTCATTGACCTCCTGTGTGGTAATGAATGGGTCTTACTCCTCATTGACCTCCTGTGTGGTAATGAATGGGTCTTACTCCTCATTGACCTCCTGTTATAATGAATGGGTCTTACCCTCATTGACCTCCTGTGTGGTAATGAATGTGTCTTACTCCTCATTGACCTCCTGTGTGGTCATGAATGTGTCTTACTCCTCATTGACCTCCTGTGTGGTAATGAATGGGTCTTACTCCTCATTGACCTCCTGTGTGGTAATGAATGGGTCTTACTCCTCATTGACCTCCTGTGTGGTAATGAATGTGTCTTACTCCTCATTGACCTCCTGTGTGGTAATGAATGTGTCTTACTCCTCATTGACCTCCTGTGTGGTAATGAATGGGTCTTACTCCTCATTGACCTCCTGTGTGGTAATGAATGGGTCTTACTCCTCATTGACCTCCTGTGTGGTAATGAATGTGTCTTACTCCTCATTGACCTCCTGTGTTTGTGTCTTTGACAGGAGAGTTAAGGGGACAGACGGTGACAGCACAGTGGATCTCTCCTGGACGCACCAAGAGGGAAGATGCTGGGACTGCTGCCAAACAGGTCAGTCGCAACCATCCATCAACGTCACTCCAACCCCTCTCCTTTCGTTCCTCTGGCCTCTCCACAAAGTCCACACACAGGACATTGTAACGTCGTTCTTCGTTTGTGGAAAGAGAGTCGGACCGAAATGCAGCGTAGTGGTTACTCATGGCTTTAATGGAAAAAGCGACACATGAAATAACTATACAAAATACAAAACAACAAACGGAACGTGAAACCTAATTACAGCCTGTCTGGTGAAACTACACAGAGACAGGAACAATCACCCATGAAATACACAGTGAAACCCAGGCTACCTAAATACGGTTCCCCATCAGAGACAACAAGAATCACCTGACTCTGATTGAGAACCGCCTCAGGCAACCAAGCCTATACTAGACACACCCCTAATCAACCACAATCCCAATGCCTACAAAAACCCCATTAAGACAATACAATAACCCCATGTCACACCCTGGCCTGAACAAATAATTAAAGAAAACACAAAATACTAAGACCAAGGCGTGACAGACATATTTTGGCTGTGTGGGATGTGCTGAGCAGCTTTCTAAATTCACTTGGTATTTCGTGATTTGCAATCACACACAAATGTAAGGGTTGGTTTATGTGATGTAATCGTTATGCAAAGGTGCCTACGTTGTCTGCCCACATAGACATCCTCCTACACACACACACACACACACACACACACACACACACACACACACACACACACACACACACACACACACACACACACACACACACACACACACACACACACACACACACACACACACACACACACACACACAGCTCTAGGAGGAGTACTGCTGAGAGACAATAAACCAATATGTGCCCTTTAGAAAAATGATGTGGAGTAAATGTATATTATCATGATATTATACAATAATGTTTTATTACGGGTTATAATGGTTATTTACAGTACTGCTCATTCACCAAAGGTTGGGCCATTCCATTTACCCTTCCAACAGCAGATTGAGGGAAGATTAACAACGGGACATTTACGCTGAAGTTCAGCTGGTTCATAAAACTCTCCCATGGAACAGTTGTCTGTCATCTTCCCCGCAGGCAGCAGGAACTGAGGAAACTGCTCCTGTCAACGAGCCGAATATCTTCTGACATCGTCTGTTTGGCAGTCTGAATGAACTATCGCAACTATTATTCAAGTCTTACTCAAGACCATGTCGAACAGGCTCTTTGCAACAAACAAACAAAACACGTTAGAGTTGTCTCGAGTTCTATGACACTTTCTGTGGAAGGTTTTCTTTGGACATGTTTCTATGGCAGGTTTGTATAACTCTGTTAAGTCTTGAATGCACTCCGAGTCAATGTGGGTTTTGTGTAAAGATCGACTTGGAACACGAACTAAACCCATCTGAACGTCTGAATCCATCCGTCACCGTTGGCTTTGTCTGATGTGGCGTATTGTTCAAATCACCACGGAGCTATTGTCACCTCCTTTGTGCTCTCCTTAAATGGAATGTTGACTGTTAACATGGTCACTATTGGGAACCGGATCGTCTTGTTGTCGTCTGTGGACACAGACAGACATACAGAAGAGAGAATTAATGCCTGATCCAAAATTCCATCTCTCTCTCTCTCTCTCTCTCTCTCTCTCTCTCTCTCTCTCTCTCTCTCTGTCTCTGTCTCTGTCTCTGTCTCTGTCTCTGTCTCTGTCTCTGTCTCTGTCTCTGTCTCTGTCTCTCTCTGTCTGTCTCTGTCTGTCTCTCTCTGTCTCTGTCTCTCTCTCTCTCTCTCTCTCTCTCTCTCTCTCTCTCTCTCTCTCTCTCTCTCTCTCTCTCTCTCTCTCTCTCTCTCTCTCTCTCTCTCTCTCTCTCTCTCTCTCTCTGTCTCTGTCTCTGTCTCTGTCTCTGTCTCTCTCTCTCTCTCTCTCTCTCTCTCTCTCTCTCTCTGTCTCTCTCTCTCTCTCTCTCTCTCTCTCTCTCTCTCTCTCTCTCTCTCTCTCTCTCTCTCTCTCTGTAGTTCTGTTTGCGCTAATAATCTGTGCTACTCTGACATTTCGGCTGTTATATTATGGGACCAACGTGTCGAGGAGGATGTGATGAATATGAAAAGTTCAAAATACCAAATGCATGTACTTGCACCTCTGCTCTTTGTTTGGGGGATGGGGGGGGGAGCTTAAGTTGACCTTTATTCAGAACAAGACCTCAAGACCCCCCCCCCCTATCCATCCCAACAAACATTTTGGAAGCAACTGTGGCAGATGTGACTGTGATTAACCGTCCATGGACTCATGGGGTAGGAGAGGGATGAATAGAGCTCTATGTGTATCTCGTACATTTCCATGTAGTTGGCTGTGGCTACGGAGAGAGGCATGTGGAGATGGCAGAGGGCCCTATTGTAGGGGAACAGATGGCCTCGCTTGGCCTGGTGCTAGCTAGGGACAGAGAGAGGTTGAGGCCTGGTGCTAGCCTGGGAGAGGTAGAGGCCTGCTGCTAGCTAGGGAGAGGGAGAGGCCTGGTGCTAGCTAGGGACAGGGAGAGGTAGAGGCCTGGTGCTAGCCAGGGAGAGGCCTGGTGCTAGCCAGGGAGAGGGAGAGGTCTGGTGCTAGCCAGGGAGAGGGAGAGGCCTGATGCTACCTAGGGACAGGGAGATGTAGAGGCCTGGTGCTAGCCAGGGAGAGGCCTGGTGCTAGCCAGGGAGAGGGAGAGGTTTGGTGCTAGCCAGGGAGAGGGAGAGGCCTGGTGCTAGCTAGGGAGAGGTAGAGGCCTGGTGCTAGCCAGGGAGAGGGAGAGGTCTGGTGCTAGCCAGGGAGAGGTCTGGTGCTAGCCAGGGAGATGTAGAGGCCTGGTGCTAGCTAGGGAGAGGTCTGGTGCTAGCCAGGGAGAGGGAGAGGTCTGGTGCTAGCCAGGGAGAGGGAGAGGCCTGGTGCTAGCCAGGGAGAGGTCTGGTGCTAGCTAGGGAGAGGTAGAGGCCTGGTGCTAGCCAGGGAGAGGGAGGGGTAGAGGCCTGGTGCTAGCTAGGGAGAGGCCTGGTGCTAGCCAGGGAGAGGCCTGGTGCTAGCCAGGAGAGGGAGAGGCCTGGTGCTAGCCAGGGAGAGGGAGAGGCCTGGTGATAGCTAGGGAGAGGCCTGGTGCTAGCCAGGGAGAGGTAGAGGCCTGGTGCTAGCCAGGGAGAGGTCTGGTGCTAGCTAGGGAGAGGTAGAGGCCTGGTGCTAGCCAGGGAGAGGGAGGGGTAGAGGCCTGGTGCTAGCTAGGGAGAGGCCTGGTGCTAGCCAGGGAGAGGCCTGGTGCTAGCCAGGGAGAGGGAGAGGCCTGGTGCTAGCCAGGGAGAGGGAGAGGCCTGGTGATAGCTAGGGAGAGGCCTGGTGCTAGCCAGGGAGAGGTAGAGGCCTGGTGCTAGCCAGGGAGAGGGAGAGGTCTGGTGCTAGCCAGGGAGAGGTCTGGTGCTAGCCAGGGAGATGTAGAGGCCTGGTGCTAGCTAGGGAGAGGGAGAGGCCTGGTGCTAGCTAGGGAGAGGGAGAGGCCTGGTGCTAGCCAGGGAGAGGGAGAGGCCTGCTGCTAGCCAGGGAGAGGCCTGGTGCTAGCCAGGGAGAGGCCTGGTGCTAGCCAGGGAGAGGCCTGGTGCTAGCTAGGGAGAGGCCTGGTGCTAGCCAGGGAGAGGGAGATGCCTGGTGCTAGTCAGGGAGAGGTAAAGGCCTGGTGCTAGCAAGGGAGAGGGAGAGGCCTGATGCTAGCCAGGGAGAGGTAGAGGCCTGGTGCTAGCCAGGGAGAGGCCTGGTGCTAGCCAGAGAGAGGTAGAGGCCTGGTGCTAGTCAGGGAGAGGCCTGGTGCTAGCCAGGGAGAGGGAGAGGCCTGGTGCTAGCCAGGGAGAGGCCTGGTGCTAGCCAGAGAGAGGTAAAGGCCTGGTGCTAGCCAGGGAGAGGCCTGGTGCTAGCCAGGGAGAGGGAGAGGCCTGGTGCTAGCTAGGGAGAGGTAGATGCCTGGTGCTAGCCAGGGAGAGGGAGAGGTCTGGTGCTAGCCAGGGAGAGGTCTGGTGCTAGCCAGGGAGATGAAGAGGCCTGGTGCTAGCTAGGGAGAGGTCTGGTGCTAGCCAGGGAGAGGTCTGGTGCTAGCCAGGCAGAGGGAGAGGCCTGGTGCTAGCCAGGGAGAGGTCTGGTGCTAGCAAGGGAGAGGTAGAGGCCTGGTGCTAGCCAGGGAGAGGGAGGGGTAGAGGCCTGGTGCTAGCTAGGGAGAGGCCTGGTGCTAGCCAGGGAGAGGCCTGGTGCTAGCCAGGGAGAGGGAGGGGTAGAGGCCTGGTGCTAGCTAGGGAGAGGCCTGCTGCTAGCCAGGGAGAGGCCTGGTGCTAGCCAGGGAGAGGCCTGGTGCTAGCCAGGGAGAGGCCTGGTGCTAGCTAGGGAGAGGCCTGGTGCTAGCCAGGGAGAGGGAGATGCCTGGTGCTAGCCAGGGAGAGGTAAAGGCCTGGTGCTAGCAAGGGAGAGGGAGAGGCCTGGTGCTAGCCAGGGAGAGGTAGAGGCCTGGTGCTAGTCAGGGAGAGGCCTGGTGCTAGCCAGGGAGAGGGAGAGGCCTGGTGCTAGCCAGGGAGAGGCCTGGTGCTAGCCAGAGAGAGGTAAAGGCCTGGTGCTAGCCAGGGAGAGGCCTGGTGCTAGCCAGGGAGAGGCCTGGTGCTAGCCAGGGAAAGGCCTGGTGCTAGCCAGGGAGAGGCCTGGTGCTAGCCAGGGAGAGGGAGAGGCCTGGTGCTAGCTAGGGAGAGGCCTGGTGCTAGCCAGGGAGAGGCCTGGTGCTAGCCAGGGAGAGGTAGAGGCCTGGTGCTAGCCAGGGAGAGGTAGAGGCCTGGTGCTAGCTAGGGAGAGGCCTGGTGCTAGCTAGGGAGAGGGAGAGTCCTGGTGCTAGCCAGGGAGAGGGAGAGGCCTGGTGCTAGCCAGGGAGAGGCCTGGTGCTTGCCAGGGAGAGGCCTGGTGCTAGCCAGGCAGAGGCCTGGTGCTAGCCAGGGAAAGGGAGAGGCCTGCTGCTAGCCAGGGAGATTGAGATAGAGGGAGAGCTCCAGGCATGGCTAGCTGCCTTCTCCCAGGGCCTATAGTCAACAGATGAATTGTGGGTCCTGGAGAAAACAACAAACCATACAGCAACACTTTATATTGCATAGAAGGAAGGCTAATTTAAGATGTTTATAGAGGGAATGCTAATTTAGGATGTTTATAGAGGGAAGGCTAATTTAAGATGTTTATAGAGGGAAGGCTAATTTAAGATGTTTATAGAGGGAAGGCTAATTTAAGATGTTTATAGAGGGAAGGCTAATTTAAGATGTTTATAGAAGGAAGGCTAATTTAAGATGTTTATAGGGGGAAGGCTAATTTAAGATGTTTATAGGGGGGGAAGGCTAATTTAAGATGTTTATAGAGGGAAGGCTAATTTAAGATGTTTATAGAAGGAAGGCTAATTTAAGATGTTTATAGAAGGAAGGCTAATTTAAGATGTTTATAGAAGGAAGGCTAATTTAAGATGTTTATAGGGGAGGCTAATTTAAGATGTTTATAGAAGGAAGGCTAAGTTAAGATGTTTATAGGGGGAGGCTAATTTAAGATGTTTATAGGGGGGAGGCTAATTTAAGATGTTTATAGGGGGAGGCTAATTTAAGATGTTTATAGGGGGAGGCTAATTTAAGATGTTTATAGGGGAAGGCTACTTTAAGATGTTTATAGAAGGAAGGCTAAGTTAAGATGTTTATAGGGGGGAGGCTAATTTAAGATGTTTATAGGGGGGAGGCTAATTTAAGATGTTTATAGGGGAAGGCTAATTTAAGATGTTTATAAAGGGGAAGGCTAATTTAAGATGTTTATAGGGGAAGGCTAATTTAAGATGTTTATAGAGGGAAGGCTAATTTAAGATGTTTATAGAAGGAAGGCTAATTTAAGATGTTTATAGGGGGAAGGCTAATTTAAGATGTTTATAGGGGGGGAAGGCTAATTTAAGATGTTTATAGAGGGAAGGCTAATTTAAGATGTTTATATTGCATAGAAGGAAGGCTAATTTAAGATGTTTATAGGGGGAAGGCTAATTTAAGATGTTTATAGGGGGGGAAGGCTAATTTAAGATGTTTATAGAGGGAAGGCTAATTTTAGATGTTTATAGAAGGAAGGCTAATTTAAGATGTTTATAGGGGGAGGCTAATTTAAGATGTTTATAGGGGGGAGGCTAATTTAAGATGTTTATAGGGGAAGGCTAATTTAAGATGTTTATAGAAGGAAGGCTAATTTAAGATGTTTATAGGGGGAAGGCTAATTTAAGATGTTTATAGGGGGGGAAGGCTAATTTAAGATGTTTATAGAGGGAAAGCTAATTTAAGATGTTTATATTGCATAGAAGGAAGGCTAATTTAAGATGTTTATAGGGGGAAGGCTAATTTAAGATGTTTATCGGGGGGGAAGGCTAATTTAAGATGTTTATAGAGGGAAGGCTAATTTAAGATGTTTATAGAAGGAAGGCCAATTTAAGATGTTTATAGAAGGAAGGCTAATTTAAGATGTTTATAGGGGGAGGCTAATTTAAGATGTTTATAGGGGGAGGCTAATTTAAGATGTTTATAGGGGAAGGCTAATTTAAGATGTTTATAGAAGGAAGGCTAAGTTAAGATGTTTATAGGGGGGAGGCTAATTTAAGATGTTTATAGGGGGAGGCTAATTTAAGATGTTTATAGGGGAAGGCTAATTTAAGATGTTTATAAAGGGGAAGGCTAATTTAAGATGTTTATAGGGGAAGGCTAATTTAAGATGTTTATAGGGGGGGAAGGCTAATTTAAGATGTTTATAGAGGGAAGGCTAATTTAAGATGTTTATAGAAGGAAGGCTAATTTAAGATGTTTATAGAAGGAAGGCTAATTTAAGATGTTTATAGAGGGAAGGCTAATTTAAGATGTTTATAATAATAATAATATAGGGGGGAAGGCTAATTTAAGATGTTTAAAGAGGGAAGGCTAATTTAAGATGTTTATAGAGGGAAGGCTAATTTAAGATGTTTATATTGCATAGAAGGAAGACTAATTTAAGATGTTTATAGAAGGAAGGCTAATTTAAGATGTTTATAGGGGGAAGGCTAATTTAAGATGTTTATAGGGGGGAAGGCTAATTTAAGATGTTTATAGAGGGAAGGGTAATTTAAGATGTTTATAGGGGGAAGGCTAATTTTAGATGTTCATAGAGGGGAAGGCTAATTTAAGATGTTTATAGGGGGGGAAGGCTAATTTAAGATGTTTATAGAGGGAAGGCTAATTTAAGATGTTTATAGAGGGGAAGGCTAATTTAAGATGTTTATAGAAGGAAGGCTAATTTAAGATGTTTATAGGGGGGGAAAGCTAATTTAAGATGTTTATAGAGGGAAGGCTAATTTAAGATGTTTATGGAAGGAAGGCTAATTTAAGATGTTTATAGAAGGAAGGCCAATTTAAGATGTTTATAGAAGGAAGGCTAATTTAAGATGTTTATAGGGGGGGAAGGCTAATTTAAGATGTTTATAGAGGGAAGGCTAATTTAAGATGTTTATAGAAGGAAGGCTAATTTAAGATGTTTATAGAAGGAAGGCTAATTTAAGATGTTTATAAAGGGGAAGGCTAATTTAAGATGTTTATAGGGGAAGGCTAATTTAAGATGTTTATAGGGGGGGAAGGCTAATTTAAGATGTTTATAGAGGGAAGGCTAATTTAAGATGTTTATAGAAGGAAGGCTAATTTAAGATGTTTATAGAAGGAAGGCTAATTTAAGATGTTTATAGGGGGAGGCTAATTTAAGATGTTTATAGGGGGAGGCTAATTTAAGATGTTTATAGGGGAAGGCTAATTTAAGATGTTTATAGAAGGAAGGCTAATTTAAGATGTTTATAGGGGGAGGCTAATTTAAGATGTTTATAGGGGGAAGGCTAATTTAAGATGCTTATAGGGGGGGAAGGCTAATTTAATATGTTTATAGAGGGAAGGCTAATTTAAGATGTTTATAGAGGGAAGGCTAATTTTAGATGTTTATAGAGGGGAAGGCTAATTTAAGATGTTTATAGGGGGGGAAGGCTAATTTAAGATGTTTATAGAGGGAAGGCTAATTTAAGATGTTTATAGAGGGAAGGCTAATTTAAGATGTTTATAGAAGGAAGGCTAATTTAAGATGTTTATAGGGGGGAGGCTAATTTAAGATGTTTATAGGGGAAGGCTAATTTAAGATGTTTATAGGGGAAGGCTAATTTAAGATGTTTATAGGGGGGAGGCTAATTTAAGATGTTTATAGGGGGGAGGCTAATTTAAGATGTTTATAGGGGGAGGCTAATTTAAGATGTTTATAGGGGGAGGCTAATTTAAGATGTTTATAGGGGGAAGGCTAATTTAAGATGTTTATAGCGGGAAGGCTTATTTAAGATGTTTATATTGCATAGAAGGAAGGCTAATTTAAGATGTTTATAGGAGGGGAAGGCTAATTTAAGATTTTTGTATTGCATAGGGTGGAAGGCTTATTTTAGACGTTTTGCACAAATCTCAGTACTTGAAAAGGTGGAATAGGTAGACACAATGTGGTGGTCTGTTTATTCCTCTCAGATCAGTGATCACAAAACCCAGCTAATCACTCTCTTACTCTCTACAGAACTCCTTCTCCACCTTCCTCCTCCCATCCTCTCCTTCCTCCTTCCTCCCCTCTTCCATCCTCATACCTCCCCTCCTCCTTCCTCCTCCCCTCATCCTCCCTCCTTCTTCTTCCTTCCTTGTCTCCTTCCTTCCTCTTTCCTCCCCTTGTTCCCTCCCCTTATCCTCCCTCCTTCCTCTTCCTCACTCATCCTCTCTCCTCCTTCCTCCTCCCTCCTCCTTCCCCTCCTTCCTCCTCCCCTCCTGTTCCTTCCCTCTCCTTCCTCCTCTCCTCCATCCTCCTCACTCCACTCCCCCCTTCCTCCTCTTTCTTACTCCCCTTCTTCCTTCCTCCTCTTCCCTCCCCTTTAATTCAGGGGGTTGTAATCTGTGGATTTGATTCAGGGGTTTGTCACTGAGGCCATGTCCGTGACTTCTAGACAATGACACTTTTTAAAGAAATTATTTGTTAGAGAAGCTCCCCTATTGTATCTCTTCAAGGTATAGAGCCAAGAATCCTGTAACTAAAGAGAGTAGCGCGTTCCGTTTGCCAGCAGTACTTTGACAATAAGGCGCCGAAGTCGAGTGTTTTGTTGTGCACGCCAGTTACTAAAACAATGGAAGTTGTTAACAATGTTTACGTCGTGTATAAAGCTACCCATTTTTAAACGTACATCCTCTAGCAATGTGAAATATATTGTTAGAATAAGAATCGGAAGTGTTTTAGGAGAGGAAAAATCCTATAATTGAACCTAGCTGAAGTTTGTCTGCAGCGACATGCTGTTTCCCTGTTGAAGTGCCGGTGCACGTTACGCACGGCGCTCATTAGTTTGCGAGTCATCGAGGAACATTTTGTTGGTTGATGGGAATAACCAACGTTATTAATTATCCCCAGGGGGGTGAATTACTTCATGAAATGTGTGTGGTGTGTCTTAAAGAGGAAGTTACGCCACAAGTTCTTGAAGTGTGGGTTTTATGTAAAACTGTTCTTTAGGATGTGTGTACATGGAAAATTATGCATTTACGGTTTAAAACGTGTTTTGGTGATATCATGACGGAACATTCGGCAGGGTAGTCTAGTGGTTAGAGTGTAGAGGCGGCAGGTAGCCTAGTGGTTAGAGTGTAGAGGCGGCAGGGTAGCCTAGTGGTTAGAGTGTAGAGGTGGCAGGTAGCCTAGTGGTTAGTGTAGGGGCGGCAGGTAGCCTAATGGTTAGAGTGTAGGGGCGGCAGGTAGCCTAATGGTTAGAGTGTAGGGGCGGCAGGTAGCCTAGTGGTTAGAGTGTAGGGGCGGCAGGTACCCTAGTGGTTAGAGTGTAGAGGCGGCAGGGTAGCCTAGTGGTTAGAGTGTAGAGGCGGCAGGTAGCCTAGTGGTTAGAGTGTAGAGGCGGCAGGGTAGCCTAGTGGTTAGAGTGTAGAGGGAGCAGGTAGCCTAGTGGTTAGAGTGTTGGACTAGTACCCGAAAGGTTGCAAGTTCAAATCCCCGAGCTGACAAGGTACAAAATCTGCCGTTCTTCCCCTGAACAGGCAGTTAACCCACTGTTCCTAGGCCATCATTGAAAATAAGAATTGGTTCTTAACTGACTTGCCTAGTTAAATCAAAATAAAAAAATTCCAAGAGGAAGGGAGTTCGTAATGTGCTCTGTTGACCTTTTGCTTTGGTAGGTAACAGATTGGCTAGGGTAGAGCCATACCTGAGTTTAGGTGCCTGAATAGTTTATACTGAGAATATCTTTAATTTAGTGATGGGGAAAACAAGTCTTTCTGAAGGCTTTTTAGCGCTGCTTTCACCAAATTGTGCCGAAAAAAAAAAAGTTAATTACTCTGAACTTCATTATCTGTCCACAAATCACATTACTGACATTTGCTGGTCAGCGATAAATAGCGACGTGTGCTTTATCAGAGACGTTTATTCTTTCTACACTGTTTTAATTTTCATCAGAACTCTGTGGAGAAGCGATGAGTCATTGGCTTAAGTAGCCGATAATCAGTAGGAATAACAGGTACTTCATACCATACTAAATACAACAAATGATTTGAACAAAAGTGCAAAATGTGTGGTTTCACATTCAACTATTTTCTAAACATTATGCCTTCACAACCTCATACCCTCGCGTCCATGACTGTTCCATAGTCCCCTACTCTACCTGCTAAGCAACCAATCAAGTGGAAGGTTTTGTCCAAAATCCTAACTATATTTATAAGTACGGTGTCCAGTAGAGGTCGTTGTTTGAAAGCGGCTTGGAGTCGAAGAAAACACCGGAACCACTGTGAAATCAATGCGGGATCTCGCATTTTGACGTACTTCCTGCTGATAAAGTGATGCACGCATCGGCACACTGCTTCGGAGTTAGCTGCTTAGCGATTTTGACGAGTGCCTCGGAGATCCTGGTATCAAATGTAACATCACTAATTGTAGCTCAAAATATATGGATTTGATGCAGTGGTTGTAGGTCAAAATATATGGATTTGATTCAGTGGTTGTAGGCCAAAATATATGGATTTGATGCAGTGGTTGTAGGCCAAAATATATGGATTTGATTCAGTGGTTGTAGGCCAAAATATATGGATTTGATTCAGTGGTTGTAGGCCAAAATATATGGATTTGATTCAGTGGTTGTAGGCCAAAATATATGGATTTGATTCAGTGGTTGTAGGCCAAAATATATGGATTTGATTCATTGGTGCTAGTTAATACTGTAGGTACTTCCCAATAGAATTATTTGGTGCAGTTCAGTTATGTGGATATCTTCCATTTCAGTATGAGTTATGAGTTATATTATTTTCCTGAGACAAACAGTTACCAGATGTGTATTGAGTGGGTGTTGGACAGCAGAAATCACACTCCCACAGAAAGAGTTCACAGCTGTGTATAATTTCCAACATTGTCCGTTTTTCGCAAACACTATTTGTTGTTATAGCCGCAGTACTCTGTCTCAACTCTCCAGCCTCTCCTTCCTTCTCAGAGAAAGAGAACGTTATCACAGAGGCCTCTCTCTCTCTCTCTCTCTCTCTCTCTCTCTCTCTCTCTCTCTCTCTCTCTCTCTCTCCCTCCCTCCCCCTTTTCATTATTTTTTCTCCTCCTTCATTCCCTGAGCTCTGCAGTCTCATGTCTCCCCTCTGATTAGATTGGGTGGTACGTGCGCCCATCTCTCACCCCCGTAAACAAGCAGAGTAAGAGACATCCGAAGACAGGCCTGACATTCACCCGCTTGCCCACCGCGGTCAATTCCCCCGCAGGGCACAGATGACTTTCAATGATCCGTAGGCTACACACACACACACACACACACACACACACACACACACACACACACACACACACACACACACACACACACACACACACACACACACACACACACACACACACACACACACACACACACACACACACACACACACATTACCATGTACACACACACACACGCACACACACACAGTGCACACAGTGCACACAGTACACACACACACAGTGCACACAGTGCACACACACATACGGACACAGTACTCACACACACACACACAGTACACACACAGTACACACACACTGTACACACACACACACTGACAGGTAGGCACGCAAAACAAAACCACCCATGTCTGTAAAAATCCAGCCAAAAACGTAATTAGTACCCAAATGTGATGCTTGGCTGGTGTTTATCTAGGTAGTTACACAAGATAACGTTTCTCTCACTGCCTACAAACATGCAGGGGGGGATGCAGTCTCCACTCAGACCATCTCATCTTGACTGGAGTCTCCACTCTGTACAGATCAGACCATCTCATCTTGACTGGAGTCTCCACTCTGTACAGATCAGACCATCTCATCTTGACTGGAGTCTCCACTCAGACCATCTCATCTTGACTGGAGTCTCCACTCAGACCATCTCATCTTGACTGGAGTCTCCACTCAGACCATCTCATCTTGACTGGAGTCTCCACTCTGTACAGCTCAGACCATCTCATCTTGACCGGAGTCTCTACTCAGACCATCTCATCTTGACTGGAGTCTCCACTCAGACCATCTCATCTTGACTGGAGTCTCCACTCAGACCATCTCATCTTGACTGGAGTCTCCACTCTGTACAGCTCAGACCATCTCATCTTGACTGGAGTCTCTACTCAGACCATCTCATCTTGACTGGAGTCTCCACTCAGACCATCTCATCTTGACTGGATTCTCCACTCAGACCATCTCATCTTGACTGGAGTCTCCACTCAGACCATCTCATCTTGACTGGAGTCTCCACTCAGACCATCTCATCTTGACTGGAGTCTCCACTCAGACCATCTCATCTTGACTGGAGTCTCCACTCAGACCATCTCATCTTGACTGGAGTCTCCACTCTGTACAGCTCAGACCATCTCATCTTGACTGGAGTCTCCACTCAGACCATCTCATCTTGACTGGAGTCTCCACTCAGACCATCTCATCTTGACTGGAGTCTCCACTCTGTACAGCTCAGACCATCTCATCTTGACTGGAGTCTCCACTCAGACCATCTCATCTTGACTGGAGTCTCCACTCTGTACAGCTCAGACCATCTCATCTTGACTGGAGTCTCCACTCAGACCATCTCATCTTGACTGGAGTCTCTACTCAGACCATCTCATCTCTTGACTGGAGTCTTACACTTAATATAAAGAATGTATCCTCTGGCTAGAGCCCCTCGCTTAACGCAAGCAACCTCTCAATGAGACAGAGAGAGATGGAGAGAGAAACTCATGTTTACACTCGTTTTCCATCTTGAAAGCGTAGCGAGTAACCGATCCCCCAACCCCACCCTGACAGAGGAGAAATGAAAGGTATTGCTTTAATGCTTTGTTCTCCTGTATCAACTCTTGAGTCAACAGAGATTGATTCCCCTCCTCTTCTCTAGAATGCATCTGGATTTCAGATCTGTGGAGGAGAGGTTAGAGATGGAGCCTGACGCACCCCCCTCCACGCATCCCAGAATCCTCTGCCTTTTGAACGCACCCCCTCTCGGGTCCCTGCGAGACGGGAGCCCCAAAGACATAGAAATGTCAAGACTGGGCCTGCCTGGCAATCACTGCTGGTGTACGCACTGAACCAAGAGAGAGAAAGTCTCTGTGTGTGTGTGTGTGTGTGTGTGTGTGTGTGTGTGTGTGTGTGTGTGTGTGTGTGTG
The DNA here is from genome assembly GCF_023373465.1 of Oncorhynchus keta. Lineage (NCBI taxonomy): Eukaryota > Metazoa > Chordata > Actinopteri > Salmoniformes > Salmonidae > Oncorhynchus > Oncorhynchus keta. The sequence continues at coordinate 7,195,466 of NC_068433.1, forward strand.
TGTGTGTGTGTGTGTGTGTGTGTGTGTGTGTGTGTGTGTGTGTGTGTGTGTGTGTAAGTCGAACCGTTCCAACAAAAAGCTGCTATCTGTATCGGCCCACACACTCCTGGTGTGTTCCAAGCCATCTTCTATGGGGACTGTGGGGGAGAAGACCTTGTCTGTTAAACAGCTGATCTCCTAGAGAGAAGACCTTGTCTGTTAAACAGCTAATCTCCTAGAGAGAAGACCTTGTCTGTTAAACAGCTGATCTCCTAGAGAGAAGACCTTGTCTGTTAAACAGCTGATCTCCGAGAGAGAAGACCTTGTCTGTTAAACACAGCTGATCTCCTAGAGAGAAGACCTTTTCTGTTAAACAGCTGATCTCCTAGAGAGAAGACCTTGTCTGTTAAACAGCTAATCTCCTAGAGAGAAGACCTTGTCTGTTAAACACAGCTAATCTCCTAGAGAGAAGACCTTGTCTGTTAAACAGCTGATCTCCTAGAGAGAAGACCTTGTCTGTTAAACAGCTAATCTCCTAGAGAGAAGACCTTGTCTGTTAAACACAGCTAATCTCCTAGAGAGAAGACCTTGTCTGTTAAACATTGCTAATCTCCTAGAGAGAAGACCTTGTCTGTTAAACAGCTGATCTCCTAGAGAGAAGACCTTGTCTGTTAAACAGCTGATCTCCTAGAGAGAAGACCTTGTCTGTTAAACACTGCTAATCTCCCAGAGAGAAGACCTTGTCTGTTAAACAGCTGATCTCCTAGAGAGAAGACCTTGTCTGTTAAACACAGCTAATCTCCTAGAGAGAGGACCTTGTCTGTTAAACACAGCTAATCTCCCAGAGAGAAGACCTTGTCTGTTAAACAGCTGATCTCCTAGAGAGAAGACCTTGTCTGTTAAACACTGCTAATCTCCTAGAGAGAAGACCTTGTCTGTTAAACAGCTAATCTCCTAGAGAGAAGACCTTGTCTGTTAAACAGCTGATCTCCTAGAGAGAAGACCTTGTCTGTTAAACACTGCTAATCTCCTAGAGAGAAGACCTTGTCTGTTAAACACTGCTAATCTCCTAGAGAGAAGACCTTGTCTGTTAAACACAGCTAATCTCCTAGAGAGAAGACCTTGTGTTAAACAGCTGATCTCCTAGAGAGAAGACCTTGTCTGTTAAACACAGCTAATCTCCTAGAGAGAAGACCTTGTCTGTTAAACACTGCTAATCTCCTAGAGAGAAGACCTTGTCTGTTAAACAGCTGATCTCCTAGAGAGAAGACCTTGTCTGTTAAACACAGCTAATCTCCTAGAGAGAAGACCTTGTCTGTTAAACACTGCTAATCTCCTAGAGAGAAGACCTTGTCTGTTAAACAGCTGATCTCCTAGAGAGAAGACCTTGTCTGTTAAACACTGCTAATCTCCTAGAGAGAAGACCTTGTCTGTAAACACAGCTAATCTCCTAGAGAGAAGCTCTAGAGAGACAACAGCTGGATAATAAAAGAGGGGGAGAGAGAGGATATGTCAACATTCTGTTTTCATCGTTATTCCAATCTTTTCATATACTTTTTCTCTCCATCTTCCCAGGTTAGCTGTGTCAGGTTACGAAAGCGACAGGTTGTGTGTGTGTGAGAGTGCGTTTGTGAGCATTTGTGTGTGTGTTTATGCTGTGAATTATTCTTCATTATAACATCAAGCAAATCTCCCGAGTGGTACACCGGTCTAAGGCACTGCATTGCAAAGCTGTAGTTGTCACTACAGCCACCCTGGTTAGAATCCAGGCTGTATCACAACCGGCTGTGATTGGGAGTCCCATAGGGTGGCGCACAATTGGCCCAGCATCATCCGGGTTTGGCCGGTGTAGGCTGTCATTGTAAATAAGAATTTGTTCTTAACTGACTCGCCTAGTTAAATTTAACAGGGTTAACACCTCTAACAGGGTTACCAGGTTAACATCTCTAACAGGGTTAACACCTCTAACAGGGTTAACAGGGTTAACACCTCTAACAGGGTTAACAGGTTAACACCTCTAACAGGTTAACACCTCTAACAGGGTTAACACCTCTAACAGGGTTAACAGGTTAACACCTCTAACAGGGTTAACACCTCTAACAGGTTAACACCTCTAACAGGGTTAACAGGTTAACACCTCTAACAGGGTTAACACCTCTAACAGGGTTAACAGGGTTAACACCTCTAACAGGGTTAACAGGTTAACACCTCTAACAGGTTAACACCTCTAACAGGGTTAACACCTCTAACAGGGTTAACACCTCTAACAGGGTTAACAGGGTTAACACCTCTAACAGGGTTAACACCTCTAACAGGGTTAACACCTCTAACAGGGTTAACAGGGTTAACACCTCTAACAGGGTTAACACATCTAACAGGGTTAACACATCTTACATCCTGTTGGACTCCAGGGCCAGAGACTCATTATTCTCTCTTAGCGCTTCCCTTCAGTCTGCTTTGGTTTCCTCTTGGTTGCACTTGTTTCCCCCCAGAACCAGAGTTGTTGTTGAAACGGATCCAATTGATTGTTAGTAGAATTGTAGAGTATGTTATTTCAAACCGGTTTACTTCTCTTGGTGGGAAGGTGTGCTCTCAACCTGAAGTCGCGAGCTGACAAGGTCAATTGCTTCATATGATGATCCTGCTTATGGTGACCAGCTTTTGGAGTCTAAGACAACACATGCACGCACGACACACACACACACAAGTAGACACACACACACACACACACACACACGCACGCACGCACGCACGCACGCACGCACACACACACACACACACACACACACACACACACACACACACACACACACACACAAGTAGGCACACACACACAAGTAGACACACACACACACACGTAGGCACACACACACACACAAGTAGGCACACACACACACACACAGTAGGCAGACACACACACACACACAAGTAGACACACACACACACAAGTAGGCACACACACACACACACACACACACACACACACACACACACACACACACACACACACACACACACACACACACAGTAGGCACACACACACACAGTAGACACACACACACACAAGTAGGCACACACACACACACACACACACACACACACACACACACACACACACACACACACACACACACACACACACACACACACACACACACACACACACACACACACACACAAGTAGACACACACACACACACACACACACACACAAAGTAGGCAGACACACACACACACACACAAGTAGGCAGACACACACACACACAAGTAAGCAGACACACACACACAAGTAGGCAGACACACACACACACACACAAGCTTGGAGTCTGGCATCTCTAAAGGCGTGATAGTAAATAATATTGTTTTAAAGATTTAAATTAAAAGCAGAGAGTGTAAACACAGTCAGTGTTTAATGTACCCCAACCCTAAACCCAACCCCAATCCCAACCTTAACCCTAAACCCAATCCCAACCCCAACCCTAAACCCAACCCCAATCCCAACCTTAACCCTAAACCCAACCCCAATCCCAACCTTAACCCTAAACCCAATCCCAACCCCAATCCCAATCCCAACCCTAAACCCAACCCCAACCCAACCCTAAACCCAACCCCAACCCTAAACCCAACACTAAACACAACCCTAAAACCAACCCCAACCCTAAACCCAACCCTGAACCCAACCCTAAACACAACACTAAACACAACCTTAAACACAACCCTAAACCCAACACAACCCTAAACACAACACTAAACACAACCCTAAACACAACCCTAAACCCAACCCAACCCTAAACACAACCCTAATCCCAACCCCAACCCTAAACCCAACCCCAACCCTAAACCCAACCCTAAACACAACCCTAAACCCAACCCAACCCCAATCCCAACCCTAAACCCAACCCCAACCCCAACCCCAACCCTAAACCTAACCCAATCCCAACCCAAACCATAACCCAACCCCAATCCCAACCCTAAACCCAACCCTAAACACTACCCTAAACCCAACCCTAACCCTAAACCCAACCCCAACCCTAAACACAACCCTAAACCCAATCCCAACCCTAAACCCAACCCTAACCCCAACCCTAACTCCAACCCCAACCTGACCCCAACCCCAACCCTAACCCCAACCCTAAACCCAACCTAACCCCAACCCCAAACCCAACCCCAAACCTAACCCCAACCTAAACCCAACCCCAACCCTAACCCCAACCCCAACCCTAACCCCAACCCTAAACCCAACCCTAAACCCAACCCCAACCCTAACCCCAATCCCAACCCCAATCCCAACCCCAACCCCAACCCCAACCCCAACCCTAAACCCAACCCCAACCCCAACCCCAACCCTAACCCCAACCCAACCCAACCCCAACCCCAATCCCAACCCCCAATCCCAACCCAACCCCAACCCTGCTGCTGGAGGGGGCGTGGATGAATGAGGTGTCATTGTGTCTACTGGGAATCGTGTTGAGTATAAGATGACGGCACTCAAATAAGTGAAACTCTGTGATCACGTTAAGAGTTTGGAGTGAGGAGATCTGAGGAGACGTCATGTCGACGAAGAGAGAGTTGTCTGTCGCTCCGTTGGGGATTGGGAGAGACGTTCTAGGGGGGATAGGACTTGTTTTCAAAGGAGTTTCGACGGACAGCGCTAGGGAACGGTCCTCGGACAAACACACACAGACTTTCGCAGACAAACACGCACACAGTGTCGTACACAACACAAGCATGTGCGAAACATACACATAAACACACACGAACACAGAGGCCACATCAGGTACATCACAACATACAATCCCTCAAATATGTTTCTCTCTCTCTCAAGTCTACCACTACTCCCCCTCAAAACCAAACCCCAAGCATCATAACGAGAGACACTTTTAGAGTTATATTTATCCATTTAGCCTGCTGGCAATCATT
>NC_068433.1:7205364-7230364 GCF_023373465.1 Oncorhynchus keta
AACATTCAAAGTTCTTGAAATGTTCCGTATTGACTGACCTTCTTGTCTTAAAGTAATGATGGACTGTCATTTTTCTTTGCTTATTTGAGCTGTTCTTGCCATAATATGGACTTGGTCTTTTACCAAATAGGTCTATCTTCTGTATACCTACCCTACTTTGTCACAACACCACTGATTGTCTCAAACGCATTAAGAAGGAAAGAAATTCCACATTATTACTTTCAACAAGGCACACCTGTTAATTGAAATGCGTTCCACCTCTTGAAGCTGGTTGAGAGAATCCCAAGAGTGTGCAAAGCTGTCAAGGCAAAGGGTGGCTACTTTGAAGAATCTCAAATATAAAATATATTTACATTTGTAAACACTTTTTTTGGTTACTACATGATTCCATATGTGTTATTTCACATATGTGATTCCATATATGCTATTATTCTACAATGTAGAAAATAGTAAAAATAAAGAAAAACCCTAGAATGAGTTAGGTGTGTCCAAACATTTGACTGGTGCTTTATATATTTACCCAAAAATATATGGGGGATTGGAAACTTTGCAAATGTAACGGTGTTCGTCTGTTGAAGAAAGAGAGTCGGACCGAAATGCAGCGTGTTGGTTACTCGTGACTATTTAATTAAATGAATCGCGGTACATGAAATAACTGAATACTAAATACAAAAACAACAGAACGGAACGTGAAACTAATTACAGCCTATCTGGTGACTACAACACAGAGACAGGTACAAACACCCACAAAATACAAAGCGAAAGTCAGGCTGCCTAAATACGGTTCCCAATCCGAGACAACGCGAAGCACCTGACTCCAATTGAGAATCGCCTCAGGCAGCCAAGCCTATACCACACCCCTAATCAGCCGCGATCCCAAATACTACAAACCCCAATACGAAAACAACATATAAACCCATGTCACACCCTGGCCAACCCAAACATATAACAAAAACACAAAATACAATGACCAAGGCGTGACAGCAGACAATTACATTGATGGAAGCTCCAATTTATCTACAATATTAAAGCTGATCCACCCATAGAAAGATAGTATAAAATTGGTCTGCATATGTAGGAGGATATTGCGTCATGATTGCAAGGCGTCGCAATATCTTTTACAACTGTCTGGTTTTAATATCTATTCTAGAACGTCCTTCTAGCCAATCAGAAACAAGTATTCAACAATGCTGTGGTATACGCATATTTGTAAAATGGGTGGTTTGAACCCTGCATGCTGATTGGCTGACAGCTGTGACGAGGCCTGAAACCAAAGCCGTGTGAATATGTACGGCAGTCTGCATGTCTTTGTGTAGTTAGCAGCTAGGCTATGATTCATACTCATCTAGGGACTCAGGTATAGGCCTGTAAAGACCCAACGGGGGACTGCTGTTCACCAGTAAAACTGTTTTATGGAACAATTACAACTGTTCTCACAACAGCTCTTAGTTCACTCTGGGAGACTGAGAAGGGTGTGCTTGAAAGGATACAAATAACTCTGCAATGTTGGGTTGTATTGGAGAGAGTCTCAGTCTTGAATCATTTTCCATACACAGTCTGTGCCTGTATTTAGTTTTCATGCTAGTGAGGGCTGAGAATCTACTCTCACATAGGTACGTGGTTGCAAATGGCATCAGTCCTCATCCCGTCAGTAGAGGATGCCTGGTTATTCTTTAAAAGTGCTTTCCTCACCATCTAAATAAGCATAGCCCATTCAAAAAATGTAGAACCAGGAACAGATATAGCCCTCGGTTCTCTCCAGACCTGACTGCCCTCGACAACACAAATACATCCTGTGGCGTACCGCATTTGAATCGGATAGCCCCCGCGATATGCAACTTTTCAGGGAAGTTAGGAACCAATATACACAGGAAAGCAAAGACTAGCTTCTTCAAACAGAAATTAGCACAAATTCCAAATAGTTCTGGGACACTGTAAAGTGTCCATGGAGAATAATAGCACCTCCTCCCAGCTGCCCACTGCACTGAGGCTTGGAAACACTGTCACCACCGATAAATCCACTATAATTGAGAATTTCAATAAGCATTTTTCTATGGATGGCCATGCTTTCCACCTGGCTACCCCTACCCCGGTCAACAGCACTGCACCCCCCACAGCAACCCGCCCAAGCCTTCCCCATTTCTCCTTCTCCCAAATCCAGTCAGCTGATGTTCTGAAAGAGCTGCAAAATCTGGACCCCTACAAATCAGCCGGGCTAGACAATCTGGACCATTTCTTTGTAAAATTACCTGCCAAAATTGTTGCCACCCCTATTACTAGCCTGTTCAACCTCTCTTTCGTGTAGTCTGAGATCCCCAAAGATTGGAAAGCTGCCTCGGTCATCCTCCTCTTCAAAGCGGGAGACAATCTAGACCCAAACTGTTACAGACCTATATCTATCCTACCCTGCCTTTCTAAGGTCTTTGAAAGCCAAGTTAACCTTTTGTAACTAAGGGGCAGTATTTTCATTTTTGGATAAAAAACGTTCCCGTTTTAAACAGGATATTTTGTCACGACAAGATGCTTGACTATGCATATAATTGACAGCTTTGGATAGAAAACACTCTGACGTTTCCAAAACTGCAAAGATATTGTCTGTGAGTGCAACAGAACTGATGTTACAGGCGAAACCCAGATAAAAATCCAACCAGGAAGTGCCCCATATTTTGAAAGCCCTGCATGCCAATGACTCCTTATTTGGCTGTGAATGGGCTACGAATGAGCTTACGCTTTCTACGTATTCCCCAAGGTGTCTTCAGCCTTGTGACGTCTTTTTACACATTTATGTTGAAGAATAGTCGTAAGGGACCACATTGAGCAAGTGGTCACATGATGGCTGCCGCAGAAAATCTTGTGTAAAGTACTGAGGTAGCCATTATTCCAATCGCTTCTAATGAGAAACCAATTGTCCCGACGGATATATTATCGAATAGATATGTGAAAAACACCTTGAGGATTGATTCTAAACAACGTTTGCCATGTTTCTGTCGATATTATGGAGCTATTTTGGGGAAAAGGTTGGCGTTGTAGTGATCGCATTTTCCGGTCGATTTCTCAGCCAAACGGGAGCTATTTCGCCTCAGGAACATTTGCTATCTAACTGGGAGTCTCCTGAGTGAAAACATCCGAAGTTCCTCAAAGGTAAATTATTTAATTTGATTGCTTTTCTTATTTTCGTGAAAATGTTGCCTGCTGCTAGCAGAGCCTAGCATGCCATGATAAACTTACACAAATGCTTGTCTAGCATTGGCTGTAAAGCATATTTAGAAAATATGAGATGACAGTGTGATTAACAAAAGGCTAAGCTGTGTCTCAATATATTTCATTTGTGATTTTCATGAATAGGAAGATTTTCTAGGAAGATTTATGTCCGCTGCGTAATGCTAATTATTTTGAGGTGATGATTATGCTCCCGGATCCGGGTTTGAGAGTCGCAAGAAGTTTAACAAACAGATTTGTTATAATTTTGAATCCCACCATACCTTCTCCGCTATGCAATCTGGTTTCCGAGCTGGTCATGGGTGCACCTCAGCCACGCTCAAGGTCCCAAACGATATCATAACCGCCATCGATAAAAGACAATACTGTGCAGCCGTATTCATCTATCTGGCCAAGGCTTCGACTCTGTCAATCACCACATTCTTATCGGCAGACTCAACAGCCTTGGTTTCTCAAATGACTGCCTCGCCTGGTTCACCAACTACTTCTCTGACAGAGTTCAGTGTGTCAAATCGGAGGGCCTGATGTCCGGACCTCTGGCAGTCTCTATGGGGGTGCCACAGGGTTCAATTCTCAGGCCGACTCTCTTCTCTGTACACATCAATGATGCTGCTCTTGCTGCTGGTGATTCTCTGATCCACCTCTACGCAGACGACACGATTCTGTAAACTTCTGTGAACACCATTCTGGCCCTTCTTTGGAAGCTAACATCCAGATGAGCTTCAATGCCATACAACTCTCCTTCCCCGGCCTCAAACTGCTCTTAAATGCAAGGTAAACTAAATGCATGCTCTTCAACCAATAGCTGCCCGCACTTGCCCACCCATCCAGCATCACTACTCTGGACGGTTCTGACTCAGAATATGTGGACAACTATAAATACCTAGGTGTCTGGCTAGACTGTAAACTCTCCTTCCAGACTCACATTAAGCATCTCCAATCCAAAATTAAATCTAGAATCAGCTTCCTATTTCCCAACAAAGCATCCTTCACTCATGCTGCCAAACATACCCTCGTAAAACTGACTATCCTTCCGATCCCTGACTTTGGCTTCATATTCGTCGCCAAACCCACTGACTCCAGGTCATCTATAAGACCCTGCTAGGTAAAGTCTCCCCTTATCTCAGCTCGCTGGTCACCATAGGAGCACCCACCTGTAGCACGTGCTCCAGCAGGTATATCTCTCTGGTCACCCCCAAAACCAATTCTTCCTTTGGCCGCCTCTCCTTCCAGTTCTCTGCTGCCAATGACTGGAACGAACTACAAACATCTCAGAAACTGGAAACGCTTATCTCCCTCACTAGCTTTAAGCACCAGCTGTCAGAGCAGCTCACATATTACTGCACCTGTATATAGCCCACCTATAATGTATTTACTTTGCTCCTTTGCACCCCATTATTTCTACCTCCACCATGCACATTCTTCCACTGCAAATCTCCCATTCCAGTGTTTTACTTGCTATATTGTATTTACTCTTTACGTTTTTCTTTTTTTGCCTTTACCTCCCTTATCTCACCTCATTTGCTCACATCGTATATAGACTTATTATTGACTGTATGTTTGTTTTATTCCATGTGTAACTCTGTGTTGTTGTAAGTGTCAAACTGCTTTGCTTTATTTTGGCCAGGTCGCAATTGTAAATGAGAACCTGTTCTCAACTTGCCTTCGTGGTTACATAAAGGTGAAGAAGTAAGTTAACCATTTTCACTGTAGTGACCAAATCATCTTTCAAGCTGTCAGGCATTCCTTTGGCAGCAAGAGCCTCTCGGTGGATGCTGCAGTGTTCCCAAGTGGCGTCGAGAGCAACTGCTTGCACACACGTTACCACTCCACTATGTCTCCCTGTCATGGCTTTTGCGCCATCAGTACAGATACCAATACATCTTGACCACGTACATTTGATGTCACAAAGCTGTCCAGTACTTTAAAATCCAGTACTTTAAAATGGATGAGTCAACAGGTGGCGGGCCTGGCACAGCTCATGTTGTCCTGGTTACCAGAAGTTTGCAGAAGATGACGTCTTCCTTAATTGACCCCCCATAAACATAACGGACATATACCAGGAGCTGTGCCAGGCCTGCCACCTCTGTTGACTCATCCAGCTGTAACGTATATAATTCACTGGCTTGTATGCCAAGCAGTAATTGTTTCAAAACATCTCCTGCCATGTCACTGATGAGTCGTGAAACAGTGTTGTTTGATGAAGGCATTGTCTGTATCGTTGTTTTGAGCCTTTTCCCCCAGCATTGTCCCAGCCATATCCGCAGCAGCAGGGAGAATGAAGTCCTCCACAATAGTATGGGGCTTGTCTGTCCTAGTCACTCGGTAGCTCACCATATAAGACTCTTCTAGAACCTTCTTATTAATGGTATCTGTTGCTTTTATCCATGTCTTACTACTCGAAAGTCATCTTTATTCTCGCTCCAAAAACTCCCGTGGTTTATTTTTCAAAATGTCCTGTTTTGTTTCTAAATGCCTGAGCAAGAGTGAAGGTTTCCTGCGAGAGAGTAACGGTTAATGTGATTGGATGAGTAACGCTTAATGTGATTGGATGAGTAACGCTTAATGTGATTGGATGTTAAGTATTTGACCAGGCTACTTTTTTTTTTTATACCTATTTGACATTGTGTTGTTATTTCGCTGAACACGAGTTGGTTTAATTTTATGGTAGTGAAACGAGGCTACTCAGGCGAGGAAGAAAACAAGAAACTCACCCCAAAACTCACCCAAATGTATAAATGTAATGTATAACCTCGTTGGAAAATATAAATGGGCTGTTTTTGAAAATGTGAATAAGGGAAAAAAATATATATATTTCCAGTTTGGGAATACTTGCTCTGACGCCTTTGCAGGGCTGCTATGTGACACACTCACAGCTTTAGCCCGGGTATAACACCGGTGCAGTGTCATTAGGGGTGAGTGGCGGTGGGCGTTCGCAACTGCAATCAGCAACCCCAATCACACAGCTCAGTCTGGACCATGCTGGGTAACAGTGGGGGTTTATTGTAATTTGCTTGTTGAGCAGAGGGTTGGTGCCATCAGTCAAACCGTAGGAGGGGCATAGTGGGATGTAGTTAATTTCAAGGTGTGAGAGTTACGTCAGTATAATGTTACCCCCCCTGACGTGTTATAGGAATCCACATGGCCAATGGTGACCATCCAAGTGTTAGAGATAGGAACAGTATTTGTAGTTCGGCTCCACTACTCCCAGGTACTTCGAGGTGCTTTAGGATAGAGTAGAATACTGTATTGCCCAGAGAGTCAGTATAGCCCAGGACGGGTTTAAAATCCCAACTCTGCTGTGTTAAATACTATCATTCAGTCAGTGTAGAGACTCTGCTGTGTTAAATACTATCATTCAGTCAGTGTAGAGACTCTGCTGTGTTAAATACTATAATTCAGTCAGTGTAGAGACTCTGCTGTGTTAAATACTATAATTCAGTCAGTGTAGAGACTCTGCTGTGTTAAATACTATCATTCAGTCAGTGTAGAGACTCTGCTGTGTTAAATACTATCATTCAGTCAGTGTAGAGACTCTGCTGTGTTAAATACTATCATTCAGTCAGTGTAGAGACTCTGCTGTGTTAAATACTATCATTCAGTCAGTGTAGAGACTCTGCTGTGTTAAATACTATCATTCAGTCAGTGTAGAGACTCTGCTGTGTTAAATACTATCAGTCAGTCAGTGTAGAGACTGCTGTGTTAAATACTATCATTCAGTCAGTGTAGAGACTCTGCTGTGTTAAATACTATCAGTCAGTCAGTGTAGAGACTCTGCTGTGTTAAATACTATCATTCAGTCAGTGTAGAGACTCTGCTGTGTTAAATACTATCATTCAGTCAGTGTAGAGACTCTGCTGTGTTAAATACTATCAGTCAGTCAGTGTAGAGACTGCTGTGTTAAATACTATCATTCAGTCAGTGTAGAGACTCTGCTGTGTTAAATACTATCAGTCAGTCAGTGTAGAGACTCTGCTGTGTTAAATACTATCATTCAGTCAGTGTAGAGACTCTGCTGTGTTAAATACTATCATTCAGTCAGTGTAGAGACTCTGCTGTGTTAAATACTATCATTCAGTCAGTGTAGAGACTCTGCTGTGTTAAATACTATCATTCAGTCAGTGTAGAGACTCTGCTGTGTTAAATACTATCATTCAGTCAGTGTAGAGACTCTGCTGTGTTAAATACTATCATTCAGTCAGTGTAGAGACTCTGCTGTGTTAAATACTATAATTCAGTCAGTGTAGAGACTCTGCTGTGTTAAATACTATCATTCAGTCAGTGTAGAGACTCTGCTGTGTTAAATACTAAATATAAATTCTATACCATTCAGTCTTTGTGACTGTGTACTAACAGCAACAAATTTCAGCTTCGGTAGAATGCTTCTAAAGGACATTGTTTCAAACCAGGGATACTCTGATGAAGTTCTGACAACCGAAAGCTCAGCCCTAAATATATTGAAAACTATGCGTTGATCCTGAGTGTGCGCGGAGATTCCTTTTCATTTCGTAACCAGGGATACATGACATAAACAACCTCTACACCCACTACCGACGTGAAAAGGGTATTAATAGTGAGCCGCGTCGGTTAGCGCTGAGCAGCTATGTTGAGTGACACTCAGCCTCTCTCCGCCTCTGTTACTGTTCACTGCGTGGCGCAGGCCTCTTCTGTTACAGAGCTGGAGCTGTGAACCAACGGGCTCCGGGTTTTCTATTATGGGCTGTAGTGAGTCATGGATGTCTTTGGAGCGGGCCGCGGTGTGTGTGTGTGTGTCTGGCTGATATCATTTTACACGTTAAGTGCAGAGCTTGCTCTCTTTCTCTCTCGCTGTCATACATCTCTCGCTGTCATACATCTCTCACTGTCATATTTCTCTCGCTGTCATACATCTCTCGCTGCCATACATCTCTCGCTGCCATACATCTCTCACCGCCATACATCTCTCACCGTCATACATCTCTCGCTGTCATACATCTCTCACTGTCATACATCTCTCACTGTCATACATCTCTCGCTGCCATACATCTCTCACCGCCATACATCTCTCACCGTCATACATCTCTCACTGTCATACATCTCTCACTGTCATACATCTCTCACTGTCATACATCTCTCACTGTCATACATCTCTCACTGTCATACATCTCTCACTCTTTTTTATTGTGTCCTTTCTTGTCCCAGTAATGGGAAAGAGGGAATGAGGCCATTGGGCCGTCTCCTCCATTCCTCATCCTCTCCTCGTCCCTTAGCCAAGACCGGAGGTCTGTTTTGGGGATTAGTCTACTTTAGAGGCTCAGTGCTTGCAGCAATGCAACAAATCGACTCACAATCTGTTCGAAACACACAAAGGACATGTTTTAATTTGTCAACCACAACAACAGGTCAATGTTGGACTGCATGTGGTGGAAAGCAATAGTGGCATTCCTCCTTTATTTAGGAAATAAGGTAATAAGAGACCATAGTCCATAACAAATCCCTTTAACTGTGACTATAGTCCATGGCAATCCCTTTAACTGTGACTATAGTCCATGGCAAACCCTTTAACTGTGACTATAGTCCATGGCATACCCTTTAACTGTGACTATAGTCCATGGCAAACCATTTAACTGTGACTATAGTCCATGGCAAACCCTTTAACTGTGACTATAGTCCATGGCAATCCCTTTAACTGTGACTATAGTCCATGGCAAACCCTTTAACTGTGACTATAGTCCATGGCAATCCCTTTAACTGTGACTATAGTCCATGGCAAACCCTTTAACTGTGACTATAGCCCATGGCAATCCCTTTAACTGTGACTATAGTCCATGGCAAACCCTTTAACTGTGACTATAGTCCATGGCAATCCCTTTAACTGTGACTATAGTCCATGGCAAACCCTTTAACTGTGACTATAGTCTATGGCAATCCCTTTAACTGTGACTATAGCCCATGGCAATCCCTTTAACTGTGACTATAGTCCATGGCAAACCCTTTAACTGTGACTATAGCCCATGGCAATCCCTTTAACTGTGACTATAGTCCATGGCAAACCCTTTAACTGTGACTATAGTCCATGGCAATCCCTTTAACTGTGACTATAGCCCATGGCAAACCCTTTAACTGTGACTATAGCCCATGGCAATCCCTTTAACTGTGACTATAGTCCATGGCAAACCCTTTAACTGTGACTATAGTCCATGGCAATCCCTTTAACTGTGACTATAGTCCATGGCAATCCCTTTAACTGTGACTATAGTCCATGGCAAACCCTTTAACTGTGACTATAGTCCATGGCAATCCCTTTAACTGTGACTATAGCCCATGGCAATCCCTTTAACTGTGACTATAGTCCATGGCAAACCCTTTAACTGTGACTATAGTCCATGGCAATCCCTTTAACTGTGACTATAGTCCATGGCAATCCCTTTAACTGTGACTATAGTCCATGGCAAACCCTTTAACTGTGACTATAGTCCATGGCAATCCCTTTAACTGTGACTATAGTCCATGGCAATCCCTTTAACTGTGACTATAGCCCATGGCAAACCCTTTAACTGTGACTATAGCCCATGGCAATCCCTTTAACTGTGACTATAGCCCATGGCAAACCCTTTAACTGTGACTATAGCCCATGGCAATCCCTTTAACTGTGACTATAGTCCATGGCAAACCCTTTAACTGTGACTATAGTCCATGGCAAACCCTTTAACTGTGACTATAGCCCATGGCAATCCCTTTAACTGTGACTATAGTCCATGGCAAACCCTTTAACTGTGACTATAGTCCATGGCAAACCCTTTAACTGTGACTATAGTCCATGGCAAACCCTTTAATTGTGACTATAGTCCATGGCAATCCCTTTAACTGTGACTATAGTCCATGGCAAACCCTTTAACTGTGACTATAGTCCATGGCAAACCCTTTAACTGTGACTATAGTCCATGGCAAACCCTTTAACTGTGACTATAGTCCATGGCAAACCCTTTAACTGTGACTATAGTCCATGGCAAACCCTTTAACTGTGACTATAGTCCATAACAAATCCCTTTAACTGTGACTATAGTCCATGGCAATCCCTTTAACTGTGACTATAGTCCATGGCAATCCCTTTAACTGTGACTATAGTCCATGGCAAACCCTTTAACTGTGACTATAGTCCATAACAAATCCCTTTAACTGTGACTATAGTCCATGGCAAACCCTTTAACTGTGACTATAGTCCATGGCAAACCCTTTAACTGTGACTATAGTCCATGGCAATCCCTTTAACTGTGACTTTCATTCCATCATCCTTCTCTTTCTATAGTCCCCTTTAAAAGAGGACTTCAAATGGGTCTAATGGGTCTGATGGGTCTGCCTGGGTCTAATGGGTCTGATGGGTCTAATGGGTCTGATGGGTCTGCCTGGGTCTGCCTGGGTCTGATGGGTCTGCCTGGGTCTGATGGGTCTGCCTGGGTGTGATGGGTCTGCCTGGGTCTAATGGGTCTGCCTGGGTCTGATGGGTCTGATGGGTCTTCCTGGGTCTGCCTGGGTCTGATGGGTCTGCCTGGGTCTGATGGGTCTAATGGGTCTGATGGGTCTGCCTGGGTCTGATGGGTCTGCCTGGATCTGATGGGTCTGCCTGGGTCCGATGGGTCTGCCTGGGTCTGGATGGGTCTGCCTGGGTCTGATGGGTCTGCCTTGGTCTGATGGGTCTGATGGGTCTGAAGGGTCTGATGGGTCTAATGGGTCTGCCTGGGTCCGATGGGTCTGATGGGTCTGAAGGGTCTGATGGGTCTGCCTGGGTCTGATGGGTCTGATGGGTCTGCCTGGGTCTGATGGGTCTGATGGGTCTGCCTGGGTCTGATGGGTCTGCCTGGGTCTGATGGGTCTGATGGGTCTGCCTGGGTCTGATGGGTCTGATGGGTCTGCCTGGGTCTGATGGGTCTACCTGGGTCTGGATGGGTCTGCCTGGGTCTGATGGGTCTGATGGGTCTGCCTGGGTCTGATGGGTCTAATGGGTCTGCCTGGATAAATGCTTCTTTACTTTTTAAATGTCAGACTTAATATGGTATTACATCCTACTTTTTGTTAATGCGGTATTACATCCTACTGTTAATACGGTATTACATCCTACTGTTAGTTAATACGGTATTATATCTTACTGTTAGTTAATACGGTATTATATCCTACTGTTAATACGGTATTATATCCTACTGTTAATACGGTATTATATCCTACTGTTCGTTAATACGTTATTATATCCTACTGTTAATACGGTATTATATCCTACTGTTAGTTAATACGGTATTATATCCTACTGTTAATACGGTATTATATCCTACTGTTAATACGGTATTACATCCTACTGTTAGTTAATACGGTATTATATCCTACTGTTAGTTAATACGGTATTATATCCTACTGTTAGTTAATACGGTATTACATCCTACTGTTAATACGGTATTATATCCTTCTGTTAGTTAATACGGTATTACATCCTACTGTTAATACGGTATTATATCCTACTGTTAATACGGTATTATATCCTACTGTTAGTTAATACGGTATTATATCCTACTGTTAGTTAATACGGTTTTATATCCTACTGTTAATACGGTATTATATCCTACTGTTAGTTAATACGGTATTATATCCTACTGTTAGTTAATACGGTATTACATCCTACTGTTAGTTAATACGGTATTACATCCTACTGTTAATACGGTATTACATCCTACTGTTAGTTAATACGGTATTACATCCTATTGTTAGTTAATACGGTATTATATCCTACTGTTAATACGGTATTACATCCTACTGTTAATACGGTATTACATCCTACTGTTAGTTAATACGGTATTATATCCTACTGTTAATACGGTATTACATCCTACTGTTAATACAGTATTATATCCTACTGTTAGTTAATACGGTATTACATCCTATTGTTAGTTAATACGGTATTATATCCTACTGTTAATACGGTATTACATCCTACTGTTAATACGGTATTATATCCTACTGTTAATACGGTATTATATCCTACTGTTAATACGGTATTATATCCTACTGTTAATACGGTATTACATCCTTCTGTTAGTTAATACGGTATTATATCCTACTGTTAATACGGTATTACATCCTACTGTTAATACGGTATTACATCCTACTGTTAATACGGTATTATATCCTACTGTTAGTTAATACGGTATTACATCCTACTGTTAATACGGTATTATATCCTTCTGTTAGTTAATACGGTATTATATCCTACTGTTAATACGGTATTATATCCTACTGTTAATACGGTATTATATCCTACTGTTAGTTAATACGGTATTATATCCTACTGTTAATACGGTATTATATCCTTCTGTTAGTTAATACGGTATTATATCCTACTGTTAATACGGTATTACATCCTACTGTTAATACGGTATTATATCCTACTGTTAGTTAATACGTTATTATATCCTACTGTTAGTTAATACGGTATTATATCCTACTGTTAGTTAATACGGTATTATATCCTTCTGTTAGTTAATACAGTAACACATCCTACTGTTAATACGGTATTACATCCTACTGTTAATACGGTATTATATCCTACTGTTAATACGGTATTATATCCTACTGTTAATACGGTATTACATCCTACTGTTAATACGGTATTACATCCTACTGTTAATACGGTATTATATCCTACTGTTAGTTTATACGGTTTTATATCCTACTGTTAATACTGTATTACATCCTACTTTTAGCGATTGTACTGTGGCTGATTGAGAATGACACATTCTCACTGAGTGGGCCCAGCTCAAATACCACAACACACATTCACAATCAAGCCAATGACATGTCCAAGGCCTCAGGAACTAAGAGGAGGGGAGGGCTGGCTGGAGTGGAGCTTTCCTCATATACCTGAGGGGAGGTGTGTGTGTGTGTGTGTGTGTGTGTGTGTGTGTGTGTGTGTGTGTGTGTGTGTGTGTGTGTGTGTGTGTGTGTGTGTGTGTGTGTGTGTGTGTGTGTGTGTGTGTGTGTTCTGATCATTTTTAATTAGTACACTGCGGCACCTGCGTCCATCATCACACAGCCTTTATACTTGGGCTGCTCCCATCATCACACAGCCTTTATACTTGGGCTGCTCCCCTCATCACACAGCCTTTATACTTGGGCTGCTCCCCTCATCACACAGCCTTTATACTTGGGCTGCTCCCATCATCACACAGCCTTTATACTTGGGCTGCTCCCCTCATCACACAGCCTTTATACTTGGGCTGCTCCCATCATCACACAGCCTTTATACTTGGGCTGCTCCCCTCATCACACAGCCTTTATACTTGGGCTGCTCCCATCATCACACAGCCTTTATACTTGGGCTGCTCCCATCATCACACAGCCTTTATACTTGGGCTGCTCCCATCATCACACAGCCTTTATACTTGGGCTGCTCCCATCATCACACAGCCTTTATACTCGGGCTGCTCCCATCATCACACAGCCTTTATACTTGGGCTGCTCCCATCATCACACAGCCTTTATACTTGGGCTGCTCCCATCATCACACAGCCTTTATACTTGGGCTGCTCCCATCATCACACAGCCTTTATACTTGGGCTGCTCCCATCATCACACAGCCTTTATACTTGGGCTGCTCCCATCATCACACAGCCTTTATACTTGGGCTGCTCCCATCATCACACAGCCTTTATACTTGGGCTGCTCCCATCATCACACAGCCTTTATACTTGGGCTGCTCCCATCATCACACAGCCTGTATACTTGGGCTGCTCCTATCATCACACAGCCTTTATACTTGGGCTGCTCCCATCATCACACAGCATTTATACTTGGGCTGCTCCCATCATCACACAGCCTTTATACTTGGGCTGCTCCCATCATCACACAGCCTTTATACTTGGGCTGCTCCCATCATCACACAGCCTTTATACTTGGGCTGCTCCCATCATCACACAGCATTTATACTTGGGCTGCTCCCATCATCACACAGCCTTTATACTTGGGCTGCTCCCATCATCACACAGCATTTATACTTGGGCTGCTCCCATCATCACACAGCCTTTATACTTGGGCTGCTCCCATCATCACACAGCCTTTATACTTGGGCTGCTCCCATCATCACACAGCCTTTATACTCGGGCTGCTCCCATCATCACACAGCCTTTATACTCGGGCTGCTCCCATCATCACACAGCCTTTATACTTGGGCTGCTCCCATCATCACACAGCCTGTATACTTGGGCTGCTCCCATCATCACACAGCCTGTATACTCGGGCTGCTCCCATCATCACACAGCCTTTATACTTGGGCTGCTCCCATCATCACACAGCCTTTATACTCTCAGTCTCTCTCATTGTATTGCTCTTGATGTATGTGGAAGCAGTCTCTCTCTCTCATTGTATTGCTCTTGATGTACGTGGAAGCAGTCTCTCTCGCTGTATTGCTCTTGATGTACGTGGAAGCAGTCTCTCTCTCTCATTGTATTGCTCTTGATGTATGTGGAAGCAGTCTCTCTCTCTCTCATTGTATTGCTCTTGATGTATGTGGAAGCAGTCTCTCTCTCTCGTTGTATTGCTCTTGATGTATGTGGAAGCAGTCTCTCTCTCTCGTTGTATTGCTCTTAATGTACGTGGAAGCAGTCTCTCTCTCTCTCATTGTATTGCTCTTGATGTACGTGGAAGCAGTCTCTCTCTCTCATTGTATTGCTCTTGATGTACGTGGAAGCAGTCTCTCTCGCTGTATTGCTCTTGATGTACGTGGAAGCAGTCTCTCTCTCTCATTGTATTGCTCTTGATGTACGTGGAAGCAGTCTCTCTCTCTCTCATTGTATTGCTCTTGATGTACGTGGAAGCAGTCTCTCTCTCTCATTGTATTGCTCTTGATGTATGTGGAAGCAGTCTCTCTCTCTCATTGTATTGCTCTTGATGTACGTGGAAGCAGTCTCTCTCTCTCTCGTTGTATTGCTCTTGATGTATGTGGAAGCAGTCTCTCTCTCTCATTGTATTGCTCTTGATGTACGTGGAAGCAGTCTCTCTCTCTCTCATTGTATTGCTCTTGATGTATGTGGAAGCAGTCTCTCTCTCTCGTTGTATTGCTCTTGATGTACGTGGAAGCAGTCTCTCTCTCTCTCATTGTATTGCTCTTGATGTAGGTGGAAGCAGTCTCTCTCTCTCGTTGTATTGCTCTTGATGTATGTGGAAGCAGTCTCTCTCTCTCTCATTGTATTGCTCTTGATGTACGTGGAAGCAGTCTCTCTCTCTCTCGTTGTATTGCTCTTGATGTATGTGGAAGCAGTCTCTCTCTCTCTCATTGTATTGCTCTTGATGTACGTGGAAGCAGTCTCTCTCTCTCTCGTTGTATTGCTCTTGATGTATGTGGAAGCAGTCTCTCTCTCTCTCATTGTATTGCTCTTGATGTACGTGGAAGCAGTCTCTCTCTCTCTCTCGTTGTATTGCTCTTGATGTATGTGGAAGCAGTCTCTCTCTCTCTCATTGTATTGGTCTTGATGTATGTGGAAGCAGTCTCTCTCTCTCTCGTTGTATTGCTCTTGATGTACGTGGAAGCAGTCTCTCTCTCTCGCTGTATTGCTCTTGATGTACTTGGAAGCAGTCTCTCTCTCTCATTGTATTGCTCTTGATGTATGTGGAAGCAGTCTCTCTCTCTCATTGTATTGCTCTTGATGTACGTGGAAGCAGTCTCTCTCTCTCATTGTATTGCTCTTGATGTACGTGGAAGCAGTCTCTCTCTCTCATTGTATTGCTCTTGATGTACGTGGAAGCAGTCTCTCTCGCTGTATTGCTCTTGATGTACGTGGAAGCAGTCTCTCTCTCTCATTGTATTGCTCTTGATGTACGTGGAAGCAGTCTCTCTCTCTCTCATTGTATTGCTCTTGATGTACGTGGAAGCAGTCTCTCTCTCTCATTGTATTGCTCTTGATGTATGTGGAAGCAGTCTCTCTCTCTCATTGTATTGCTCTTGATGTACGTGGAAGCAGTCTCTCTCTCTCTCGTTGTATTGCTCTTGATGTATGTGGAAGCAGTCTCTCTCTCTCATTGTATTGCTCTTGATGTACGTGGAAGCAGTCTCTCTCTCTCTCATTGTATTGCTCTTGATGTATGTGGAAGCAGTCTCTCTCTCGTTGTATTGCTCTTGATGTACGTGGAAGCAGTCTCTCTCTCTCTCATTGTATTGCTCTTGATGTAGGTGGAAGCAGTCTCTCTCTCTCTCATTGTATTGCTCTTGATGTATGTGGAAGCAGTCTCTCTCTCTCATTGTATTGCTCTTGATGTACGTGGAAGCAGTCTCTCTCTCTCTCGTTGTATTGCTCTTGATGTATGTGGAAGCAGTCTCTCTCTCTCTCATTGTATTGCTCTTGATGTACGTGGAAGCAGTCTCTCTCTCTCTCGTTGTATTGCTCTTGATGTATG
Source organism: Oncorhynchus keta (assembly GCF_023373465.1). Lineage (NCBI taxonomy): Eukaryota > Metazoa > Chordata > Actinopteri > Salmoniformes > Salmonidae > Oncorhynchus > Oncorhynchus keta. The sequence continues at coordinate 7,221,997 of NC_068433.1, forward strand.
TGGAAGCAGTCTCTCTCTCTCATTGTATTGCTCTTGATGTACGTGGAAGCAGTCTCTCTCTCTCTCGTTGTATTGCTCTTGATGTATGTGGAAGCAGTCTCTCTCTCTCTCATTGTATTGGTCTTGATGTATGTGGAAGCAGTCTCTCTCTCTCTCGTTGTATTGCTCTTGATGTACGTGGAAGCAGTCTCTCTCTCTCGCTGTATTGCTCTTGATGTACTTGGAAGCAGTCTCTCTCTCTCATTGTATTGCTCTTGATGTATGTGGAAGCAGTCTCTCTCTCTCATTGTATTGCTCTTGATGTACGTGGAAGCAGTCTCTCTCTCTCTCGTTGTATTGCTCTTGATGTATGTGGAAGCAGTCTCTCTCTCATTGTATTGCTCTTGATGTACGTGGAAGCAGTCTCTCTCTCTCTCGTTGTATTGCTCTTGATGTACGTGGAAGCAGTCTCTCTCTCTCATTGTATTGCTCTTGATGTACGTGGAAGCAGTCTCTCTCTCTCTCATTGTATTGCTCTTGATGTATGTGGAAGCAGTCTCTCTCTCTCGTTGTATTGCTCTTGATGTACGTGGAAGCAGTCTCTCTCTCTCTCATTGTATTGCTCTTGATGTAGGTGGAAGCAGTCTCTCTCTCTCGTTGTATTGCTCTTGATGTATGTGGAAGCAGTCTCTCTCTCTCTCATTGTATTGCTCTTGATGTAGGTGGAAGCAGTCTCTCTCTCTCGTTGTATTGGTCTTGATGTATGTGGAAGCAGTCTCTCTCTCTCTCATTGTATTGCTCTTGATGTAGGTGGAAGCAGTCTCTCTCTCTCGCTGTATTGCTCTTGATGTACGTGGAAGCAGTCTCAGTCTCTCTCATTGTATTGCTCTTGATGTACGTGGAAGCAGTCTCTCTCTCTCTCATTGTATTGCTCTTGATGTATGTGGAAGCAGTCTCTCTCTCTCATTGTATTGCTCTTGATGTACGTGGAAGCATTCTCTCTCTCTCATTGTATTGCTCTTGATGTACGTGGAAGCATTCTCTCTCTCTCATTGTATTGCTCTTGATGTACATGGAAGCAGTCTCTCTCTCTCTCGTTGTATTGGTCTTGATGTATGTGGAAGCAGTCTCTCTCTCTCTCGTTGTATTGCTCTTGATGTACGTGGAAGCAGTCTCTCTCTCTCGCTGTATTGCTCTTGATGTACGTGGAAGCATTCTCTCTCTCTCGTTGTATTGCTCTTGATGTATGTGGAAGCAGTCTCTCTCTCTCGTTGTATTGCTCTTGATGTACGTGGAAGCAGTCTCTCTCTCTCTCATTGTATTGCTCTTGATGTACGTGGAAGCAGTCTCTCTCTCTCTCTCATTGTATTGCTCTTGATGTACGTGGAAGCAGTCTCTCTCTCTCATTGTATTGCTCTTGATGTATGTGGAAGCAGTCTCTCTCTCTCTCATTGTATTGCTCTTGATGTACGTGGAAGCAGTCTCTCTCTCTCATTGTATTGCTCTTGATGTATGTGGAAGCAGTCTCTCTCTCTCTCTCATTGTATTGCTCTTGATGTACGTGGAAGCAGTCTCTCTCTCTCTCGTTGTATTGCTCTTGATGTACGTGGAAGCAGTCTCTCTCTCTCTCGTTGTATTGCTCTTGATGTACTTGGAAGCAGTCTCTCTCTCTCGTTGTATTGCTCTTGATGTACGTGGAAGCAGTCTCTCTCTCTCTCGTTGTATTGCTCTTGATGTACGTGGAAGCAGTCTCTCTCTCTCGTTGTATTGCTCTTGATGTATGTGGAAGCAGTCTCTCTCTCTCTCATTGTATTGCTCTTGATGTATGTGGAAGCAGTCTCTCTCTCTCTCATTGTATTGCTCTTGATGTATGTGGAAGCAGTCTCTCTCTCTCATTGTATTGCTCTTGATGTACGTGGAAGCAGTCTCTCTCTCTCGCTGTATTGCTCTTGATGTATGTGGAAGCAGTCTCTCTCTCTCGTTGTATTGCTCTTGATGTACGTGGAAGCAGTCTCTCTCTCTCGCTGTATTGCTCTTGATGTACGTGGAAGCAGTCTCTCTCTCTCGTTGTATTGCTCTTGATGTATGTGGAAGCAGTCTCTCTCTCTCATTGTATTGCTCTTGATGTACGTGGAAGCAGTCTCTCTCTCTCGCTGTATTGCTCTTGATGTACGTGGAAGCAGTCTCTCTCTCTCTCGTTGTATTGCTCTTGATGTATGTGGAAGCAGTCTCTCTCTCTCTCGTTGTATTGCTCTTGATGTACGTGGAAGCAGTCTCTCTCTCTCTCATTGTATTGCTCTTGATGTATGTGGAAGCAGTCTCTCTCTCTCGTTGTATTGCTCTTGATGTACGTGGAAGCAGTCTCTCTCTCTCGTTGTATTGCTCTTGATGTACGTGGAAGCAGTCTCTCTCTCTCATTGTATTGCTCTTGATGTATGTGGAAGCAGTCTCTCTCTCTCGTTGTATTGCTCTTGATGTATGTGGAAGCAGTCTCTCTCGTTGTATTGCTCTTGATGTACGTGGAAGCAGTCTCTCTCTCTCATTGTATTGCTCTTGATGTATGTGGAAGCAGTCTCTCTCTCTCTCATTGTATTGCTCTTGATGTACGTGGAAGCAGTCTCTCTCTCTCGTTGTATTGCTCTTGATGTATGTGGAAGCAGTCTCTCTCTCTCATTGTATTGCTCTTGATGTACGTGGAAGCAGTCTCTCTCTCTCGTTGTATTGCTCTTGATGTATGTGGAAGCAGTCTCTCTCTCTCTCATTGTATTGCTTGATGTACGTGGAAGCAGTCTCTCTCTCTCATTGTATTGCTCTTGATGTACGTGGAAGCAGTCTCTCTCTCTCGTTGTATTGCTCTTGATGTATGTGGAAGCAGTCTCTCTCTCTCGTTGTATTGCTCTTGATGTACGTGGAAGCAGTCTCTCTCTCTCGTTGTATTGCTCTTGATGTACGTGGAAGCAGTCTCTCTCTCTCGTTGTATTGCTCTTGATGTATGTGGAAGCAGTCTCTCTCTCTCATTGTATTGCTCTTGATGTATGTGGAAGCAGTCTCTCTCTCTCATTGTATTGCTCTTGATGTATGTGGAAGCAGTCTCTCTCTCATTGTATTGCTCTTGATGTACGTGGAAGCAGTCTCTCTCTCTCGCTGTATTGCTCTTGATGTATGTGGAAGCAGTCTCTCTCTCTCGTTGTATTGCTCTTGATGTACGTGGAAGCAGTCTCTCTCTCTCGCTGTATTGCTCTTGATGTACGTGGAAGCAGTCTCTCTCTCTCGTTGTATTGCTCTTGATGTATGTGGAAGCAGTCTCTCTCTCTCTCGTTGTATTGCTCTTGATGTACGTGGAAGCAGTCTCTCTCTCTCTCATTGTATTGCTCTTGATGTATGTGGAAGCAGTCTCTCTCTCTCGTTGTATTGCTCTTGATGTACGTGGAAGCAGTCTCTCTCTCTCGTTGTATTGCTCTTGATGTACGTGGAAGCAGTCTCTCTCTCTCATTGTATTGCTCTTGATGTATGTGGAAGCAGTCTCTCTCTCTCTCGTTGTATTGCTCTTGATGTACGTGGAAGCAGTCTCTCTCTCTCATTGTATTGCTCTTGATGTACGTGGAAGCAGTCTCTCTCTCTCTCATTGTATTGCTCTTGATGTATGTGGAAGCAGTCTCTCTCTCTCGTTGTATTGCTCTTGATGTACGTGGAAGCAGTCTCTCTCTCTCTCATTGTATTGGTCTTGATGTATGTGGAAGCAGTCTCTCTCTCTCTCGTTGTATTGCTCTTGATGTACGTGGAAGCAGTCTCTCTCTCTCGCTGTATTGCTCTTGATGTACGTGGAAGCATTCTCTCTCTCTCGTTGTATTGCTCTTGATGTATGTGGAAGCAGTCTCTCTCTCTCGTTGTATTGCTCTTGATGTACGTGGAAGCAGTCTCTCTCTCTCTCATTGTATTGCTCTTGATGTACGTGGAAGCAGTCTCTCTCTCTCTCATTGTATTGCTCTTGATGTACGTGGAAGCAGTCTCTCTCTCTCATTGTATTGCTCTTGATGTATGTGGAAGCAGTCTCTCTCTCTCTCTCTCATTGTATTGCTCTTGATGTACGTGGAAGCAGTCTCTCTCTCTCATTGTATTGCTCTTGATGTATGTGGAAGCAGTCTCTCTCTCTCTCATTGTATTGCTCTTGATGTACGTGGAAGCAGTCTCTCTCTCTCGTTGTATTGCTCTTGATGTACGTGGAAGCAGTCTCTCTCTCTCTCGTTGTATTGCTCTTGATGTACTGCTCTTCTCGTTGTATTGCTCTTGATGTACGTGGAAGCAGTCTCTCTCTCTCGTTGTATTGCTCTTGATGTACGTGGAAGCAGTCTCTCTCTCTCGTTGTATTGCTCTTGATGTATGTGGAAGCAGTCTCTCTCTCTCTCATTGTATTGCTCTTGATGTATGTGGAAGCAGTCTCTCTCTCTCTCATTGTATTGCTCTTGATGTATGTGGAAGCAGTCTCTCTCTCTCATTGTATTGCTCTTGATGTACGTGGAAGCAGTCTCTCTCTCTCTCTCGCTGTATTGCTCTTGATGTATGTGGAAGCAGTCTCTCTCTCTCGTTGTATTGCTCTTGATGTACGTGGAAGCAGTCTCTCTCTCTCGCTGTATTGCTCTTGATGTACGTGGAAGCAGTCTCTCTCTCTCTCGTTGTATTGCTCTTGATGTATGTGGAAGCAGTCTCTCTCTCTCTCGTTGTATTGCTCTTGATGTACGTGGAAGCAGTCTCTCTCTCTCATTGTATTGCTCTTGATGTATGTGGAAGCAGTCTCTCTCTCTCGTTGTATTGCTCTTGATGTACGTGGAAGCAGTCTCTCTCTCTCGTTGTATTGCTCTTGATGTACGTGGAAGCAGTCTCTCTCTCTCATTGTATTGCTCTTGATGTATGTGGAAGCAGTCTCTCTCTCTCGTTGTATTGCTCTTGATGTATGTGGAAGCAGTCTCTCTCTCTCTCATTGTATTGCTCTTGATGTACGTGGAAGCAGTCTCTCTCTCTCATTGTATTGCTCTTGATGTATGTGGAAGCAGTCTCTCTCTCTCTCATTGTATTGCTCTTGATGTACGTGGAAGCAGTCTCTCTCTCTCTCGTTGTATTGCTCTTGATGTATGTGGAAGCAGTCTCTCTCTCTCTCATTGTATTGCTCTTGATGTACGTGGAAGCAGTCTCTCTCTCTCGTTGTATTGCTCTTGATGTATGTGGAAGCAGTCTCTCTCTCTCTCATTGTATTGCTCTTGATGTACGTGGAAGCAGTCTCTCTCTCTCTCATTGTATTGCTCTTGATGTACGTGGAAGCAGTCTCTCTCTCTCTCGTTGTATTGCTCTTGATGTATGTGGAAGCAGTCTCTCTCTCTCGTTGTATTGCTCTTGATGTACGTGGAAGCAGTCTCTCTCTCTCTCGTTGTATTGCTCTTGATGTACGTGGAAGCAGTCTCTCTCTCTCGTTGTATTGCTCTTGATGTATGTGGAAGCAGTCTCTCTCTCTCTCATTGTATTGCTCTTGATGTATGTGGAAGCAGTCTCTCTCTCTCTCATTGTATTGCTCTTGATGTATGTGGAAGCAGTCTCTCTCTCTCATTGTATTGCTCTTGATGTACGTGGAAGCAGTCTCTCTCTCTCGCTGTATTGCTCTTGATGTATGTGGAAGCAGTCTCTCTCTCTCGTTGTATTGCTCTTGATGTACGTGGAAGCAGTCTCTCTCTCTCGCTGTATTGCTCTTGATGTACGTGGAAGCAGTCTCTCTCTCTCTCGTTGTATTGCTCTTGATGTATGTGGAAGCAGTCTCTCTCTCTCTCGTTGTATTGCTCTTGATGTACGTGGAAGCAGTCTCTCTCTCTCTCATTGTATTGCTCTTGATGTATGTGGAAGCAGTCTCTCTCTCTCGTTGTATTGCTCTTGATGTACGTGGAAGCAGTCTCTCTCTCTCGTTGTATTGCTCTTGATGTACGTGGAAGCAGTCTCTCTCTCTCATTGTATTGCTCTTGATGTATGTGGAAGCAGTCTCTCTCTCTCGTTGTATTGCTCTTGATGTATGTGGAAGCAGTCTCTCTCGTTGTATTGCTCTTGATGTACGTGGAAGCAGTCTCTCTCTCTCTCATTGTATTGCTCTTGATGTATGTGGAAGCAGTCTCTCTCTCTCTCATTGTATTGCTCTTGATGTACGTGGAAGCAGTCTCTCTCTCTCTCGTTGTATTGCTCTTGATGTATGTGGAAGCAGTCTCTCTCTCTCTCATTGTATTGCTCTTGATGTACGTGGAAGCAGTCTCTCTCTCTCGTTGTATTGCTCTTGATGTATGTGGAAGCAGTCTCTCTCTCTCTCATTGTATTGCTCTTGATGTACGTGGAAGCAGTCTCTCTCTCTCTCATTGTATTGCTCTTGATGTACGTGGAAGCAGTCTCTCTCTCTCTCGTTGTATTGCTCTTGATGTATGTGGAAGCAGTCTCTCTCTCTCGTTGTATTGCTCTTGATGTACGTGGAAGCAGTCTCTCTCTCTCGTTGTATTGCTCTTGATGTACGTGGAAGCAGTCTCTCTCTCTCTCATTGTATTGCTCTTGATGTATGTGGAAGCACTCTCTCTCTCTCGTTGTATTGCTCTTGATGTACGTGGAAGCAGTCTCTCTCTCTCTCATTGTATTGCTCTTGATGTATGTGGAAGCACTCTCTCTCTCTCGTTGTATTGCTCTTGATGGAAGCAGTCTCTCTCGCTGTATTTTTTTTCAAATGCCCTTTTCCTTTCAACTACTTTCCCCTTTACTTCCCCTTTACACTACTCTTTCTCTCTTGCTATTTCTCTCACTACTCCTCTCTCTCTTCTGTCTCCCCCACCCCATCTCACGGCAAACAAGCGTTGAATGAGAAGTACTGTTCGGAGGGCACATCTCAAATCTGGCCTTCTCCACGTGTACTCTGCTCAGACACGACCATTTGTCATAGTGCCTCATCAGAGGGCGCACGGACAGCCTCGTGGTTTAAGAGGAAAGTTGATTTCCTCGGTGGGGATGCTGTGTGGTTTGTGTCTTGTGTATACCAGTCGACTTCCCTGAAGATGAGGGGTATGTTATGAAGGACTTCTCTAAGACAGGTCCCTGTATTGATTTGTCTCTTCTTGGGAAAAGAAAGAAATACATTATTTAGACTTTCTCGTGTCGTTTTTATTCCTGCGTTCGTGCACGAGTCTACGTCAGTGGTTTTCTCTGAACGTTTGACATGTGGACGTGTGTCTCTTTAAAAGCCTTCCTCCTCTCGTTTCCATGCAGACCGATCCCTTCCCATGGTTGGTAACTCACTTAGAATCACTGCCATTCAGAGCCAAACCACATGGTAGGAGTGAAAGAGAAAGAGAGAGAGAGGCCAGGGGGCGGAAGCCAAGGAAACATACTCTATCTCTTGCTCTGTCTGTCTCTCTCTCTCTCTCTCTCTCTCTCTCTGTCTTTTTTGGTGGGGGGTGTTAACTTTTTATTTTCCACCTGACGGTAGTGTCGTGCAAGAGTATGTCAATGGAGTTTTGACATTAATATCTACATATGTTTGACCTACTTTTCACCATATTTTCATATTCATGAGATATTGAAGATACAAAAAAACATGAAAATAATGGAGGCTTGTGACTAGAAATGAAGATGCTTTGAGGAGAATAAAAAAATAGAAATGTACCCAAAATGATATGAGTCTCTGCTTGAAGTCTTACGACACAGAATACCCAAACTCCATTGCGGGTGACGTCGGGGAAGAAAGAAACATCTTTGTCTGTTTTTTTATTAACTGTTAAGTATGGAGATGGGTCTGGAAGCTACAGTAGCGAGTGTCTTATAGTAGTGCTATGTGCTACGTGCTACACGCTACGTGCTACATGCTATGTGCTACATGCTACACGCTACATGCTACGTGCTACATGCTACGTGCTACATGCTACGTGCAGGGGATGGGATCAATTATTCCGTGGTAATAGGGGCTGGCAACCTGTCTCTCCTCCTCTATGGTCTCTGGATGAATGAGCCTCTGTGCGGTCACGCACTGTGTGTGTGTTCAGTGTCTGTTCAGTGTGTGGGTGTGTGTGGCAGGGTGCTGATAAGAGGTAGCTATTGTATTGCCAATGTAGTCCCGGCCTGTATGCAAGCACCAGTTGTCAACAGTAATGTAAATGTTGAACGGCTTCACTGCAGGTAGATTGTAGGTTTGAATTTTCCATAAAAATGTTGGAAAAGCAACAGTTGTCATCTGGCTCTCCATCCACAGGCAGGGGGACAAACCCCTCATCAGCTAAACATTTCTTATGTGTTATGTCCAGCAGCCTGTCACATTCAGTCAGTCACATTCATTCACATTCAGTCACATTCAGTCACATTCAGTCACATTCAGTCACATTCA
>NC_068433.1:7235364-7270364 GCF_023373465.1 Oncorhynchus keta
ACCCTGCCACTCTGTGATAACACAACGCCTTGCCTTAACCGCCACTCCTTATTACCGGTAGGTGCTAGATCAATCCCCCTCTCCACCCCTTGGGGTGTTAGTTGTGCCCCCCCCAGAACTCAACCAGCTCTCCTCTCTCTCTCCTTACACCCCTCGGGCGAGTCATTTAGAGATGAAAGTAGGAGAGGCTCAACTGTGAACTCGTTCAGTGGAGGAGGGATACAGGGATCGAGAGCAAGAGCAAGAGAGGAGGAGAGAAAGAACGAAGGAAAAGAGAGAGGGAGAGAGAAATAAAGACGCTAATCTGATGTGCCTGGCCCCTTCTCTCGCTCTTTCTCTCCTCATGGACTCAACACCTACAGTATCCACTTCACAATCCACCAGAAGGCTCTTATCCCGAGCTGCACCAGAGGTCTCTTATCCTGAGCTGCACCAGAGGTCTCTTATTTTGAGCTGCACCAGAGGTCTCTTATCCTGAGCTGCACCCGAGGTCTCTTATCCTGAGCTCCACCAGAGGTCTCTTATCCTGAGCTGCACCCGAGGACTCTTATTCTGAGCTGCACCAGAGGTCTCTTATCCTGAGCTGCACCCGAGGTCTCTTATCCTGAGCTCCACCAGAGGTCTCTTATCCTGAGCTGCACCAGAGGTCTCTTATCCTGAGCTGCACCCGAGGGCTCTTATTCTGAGCTGCACCAGAGGTCTCTTATCCTGAGCTCCACCAGAGGTCTCTTATCCTGAGCTGCACCAGAGGTCTCTTATCCTGAGCTGCACCCGAGAGCTCTTATTCTGAGCTGCACCCGAGGTCTCTTATTCTGAGCTGCACCAGAGGGCTCTTATTCTGAACTGCACCAGAGGTCTCTTATCCTGAACTGCACCAGGGGGCTCTTATTCTGAACTGCACCAGAGGTCTCTTATCCTGAACTGCACCAGGGGTCTCTTATCCTGAGCTGCACCCGAGGGCTCTTATCCTGAGCTGCACCAGAAGTCTCTTATTCTGAACTGCACCAAAGGGCTCTTATTCTGAACTGCACCAGAGGTCTCTTATTCTGAACTGCACCAGAGGGCTCTTATTCTGAACTGCACCAGAGGGCTCTTATTCTGAACTGCACCAGAGGGCTCTTATTCTGAACTGCACCAGAGGGCTCTTATTCTGAACTGCACCCGAGGGCTCTTATTCTGAACTGCACCAGAGGGCTCTTATTCTGAACTGCACCAGAGAGCTCTTATTCTGAACTGCACCAGAGAGCTCTTATTCTGAACTGCACCAGAGGGCTCTTATTCTGAACTGCACCAGAAGTCTCTTATTCTGAACTGCACCAGAGGGCTCTTATTCTGAACTGCACCAGAGGGATCTTATTCTGAACTGCACCAGAGAGCTCTTATTCTGAACTGCACCAGAGGGCTCTTATTCTGAACTGCACCAGAGAGCTCTTATTCTGAACTGCACCAGAGAGCTCTTGTTCTGAACTGCACCAGAGGGCTCTTATTCTGAAATGCACCAGAGAGCTCTTATTCTGAACTGCACCAGAGAGCTCTTATTCTGAACTGCACCAGAGGGCTCTTATTCTGAACTGCACCAGAAGTCTCTTATTCTGAACTGCACCAGAGGGCTCTTATTCTGAACTGCACCAGAGGGATCTTATTCTGAACTGCACCAGAGAGCTCTTATTCTGAACTGCACCAGAGGGCTCTTATTCTGAACTGCACCAGAGAGCTCTTATTCTGAACTGCACCAGAGAGCTCTTGTTCTGAACTGCACCAGAGGGCTCTTATTCTGAACTGCACCAGAAGGCTCTTATTCTGAACTGCACCAGAGGGCTCTTATTCTGAACTGCACCAGAGGGCTCTTATTCTGAACTGCACCAGAGAGCTCTTATTCTGAACTGCACCAGAGGGCTCTTATTCTGAACTGCACCAGAGGGCTCTTATTCTGAACTGCACCAGAGAGCTCTTATTCTGAACTGCACCAGAGGGCTCTTATTCTGAACTGCACCAGACGGCTCTTATTCTGAACTGCACCAGAGGGCTCTTATTCTGAACTGCACCAGAGAGCTCTTATTCTGAACTGCACCAGAGGGCTCTTATTCTGAAATGCACCACTGGTTCAGATACATGGAAACGCAGGGTGGGTGGTCTCAATGGCCTTCTTTAACAGTACCATTTTGCTAGTAGTTTACCAGTAAATAATGCAGAGAAAACCTAGGCTGGGCCCGTGTTAGTAAAGTGTCTCAAAGTGCTGGTCTAGGATCAGTGTGGCCTTTTAGATTATAATGACTGGACAGGGGGACTCGATCCTAGATCAGCACGCCTATTCTGAGACGCTTTAGGAATACGGGCCCAGCATTCACACAACCCAAAGCCATTAGGCAAGACAGGATAATGTGTCAGCTGAGTGTGTATGGCTTAGGAGAGTGGCTCTCCATTTCCTTAGAGTGAATCGATTATGTATGTCTGGGAGTAGAGTATCTATCTATACCCTGCCAAGGGTGTAGCATTGTCTGCTGTGTCATTTTTAATGCGGTGCTCTGTACTGTTCGTCGTACTCCTCAAAATATCCATAATGCATCAAAAAAATCAAAGATGGACGCTCGCTAGTTGCTACAATGGACCATTTGGAGGGATAAGCATCGATAAAAATAAAGTAGTTACTCCACACTACTAACCTAATTGACAGAGTGAAAATAAAGAATCACGTACCAGAAAACAAATATTCATGAAACATGCATCCTGTTTGAAACAAGGCACTAAAGTAAAACTGAAAAAGATGTGGCAAAGAAATGAACTTTATGTCCTGAATACAAAGTGTTATGTTTAGGGGCAAAGTCCAACACATCACTGAGTATCACTCTTCATATTTTCAAGCATGGTGGTGGCTGCATCATGTTATGGGTATGCTTGCCATCGGCAAGGACTAGGGAGTTTTTTTTAATGAATAAATAGAAAGGGATTGGAGCTAAGGTAAAATCCTCGAGCTCTCAAACTCAACACTGGACTTTGAAGCCAGTTCCATTGCATTTTTTTCATTGTTCCCCTCTAATCAGGGACTGAGGTAGACCTGTGACACCAGGTGTGTGATTCCCCTCTAATCAGGGACTGAGGTAGACTTAGGTGTGTGATTCCTCAGGGGAGGTAGACCTGTGACACCAGGTGTGATTCCCCGGGGACTGACTTAGACCTGTGATCAGGGACTGAGGTAGACCTGTGACACCAGGTGTGTGATTCCCCTCTAATCAGGGACTGACTTAGACCTGGGGCACCAGGTGTGTGATTCCCCTCTAATCAGGGACTGACTTAGACCTGGGGCACCAGGTGTGTGATTCCCCTCTAATCAGGGACTGATTTAGACCTGGGGCACCGGGTGTGTGATTCCCCTCTAATCAGGGACTGAGGTAGACCTGTGACACCAGGTGTGTGATTCCCCTCTAATCAGGGACTGACTTAGACCTGGGGCACCAGGTGTGTGATTCCCCTCTAATCAGGGACTGACTTAGACCTGGGGCACCAGGTGTGTGATTCCCCTCTAATCAGGGACTAAGGAAATAGACCTGTAACACCAGGTGTGTGATCAGGGACTGATTTAGACCTGTAACACCAGGTGTGTGATTCCCCTCTAATCAGGGACTGAGGTAGACCTGTGACACCAGGTGTGTGATTCCCCTCTAATCAGGGACTGACTTAGACCTGGGGCACCAGGTGTGTGATTCCCCTCTAATCAGGGACTGACTTAGACCTGGGGCACCGGGTGTGTGATTCCCCTCTAATCAATGACCAGGTAGAACAGAAAACTAGCAGGCTCCGGACATCGTAGGGTCAGAGTTGACTACACCTGTCCTAGAGGACAACAGATACTGGGAGACTAACTCACCTTTCAGCATGACAATAACCTAAAGCAGAAGGACAAATATACACTGGAGTTGCTTGCCAAAGACCACATTGAATGTTCCTGAGTGGCCTAGTGACCGTTTTGACTTAAATCATCTTGAAAATCTATGGCTGTCTAGCAATGATCAACAACCAACTTGTTTGAATTTTGTAAAGAATAATGTGCAAATATTGTACAATCCAGGTGTGCAAAGCTCTTGAGAGACTTTAAAAAATAAAAAATAAATGTTGTTGTTTTTGTTGAGATTTACCCAGAAAGACTCACAGCTATAATCTCTGCCAAGGGTGATTCTAACGTGTATTGACTCAGGGGGTTGAATACTTATCTAGTCAAGATATATTCATGTTTTTTATTATTTCCTTATTTTTTAATTTTGTACTAATGTTAGAATTTAACTTCCAACACGACAGAGTAGTTTTGTGTTGATTGTAAAAAAACATTTACATTTTTTATGTAACTAGACAAGTCAGTTAATACAAATTCTTATTTACAAAGACGGCCTAGGAACAGTGGGTTAACTGCCTAGGAACAGTGGGTTAACTGCCTAGGAACAGTGGGTTAACTGCCTTGTTCAGGGGGCAGAACGACAGATGTTTATCCTGTCATCTCGGGGATTCGAACTCGCAACCTTCCGGTTGTTTGTCCAACACTCTAACCACTAGGCTTCCTGCCGCCCCATTTTAACCTCATTCTCTATGAATACTTTGTGAAAACACTGTAGATATCATAAATGGTGGTTCGTCAATGCATATTATTATTCATCAGTAGTTATATTGTAGCATTAATTTGATGTGTTTTGATTGTGTCCTTTTACTGTAGTCAAGTGGTTGATTCTTCCTGCCTCTCCTCGTCTGTTGTCAAGTGGTTGATTCTTCCTGCCTCTCCTCGTCTGTTGTCAAGTGGTTGATTCTTCCTGCCTCTCCTCGTCTGTAGTCAAGTGGTTGATTCTTCCTGCCTCTCCTCGTCTGTAGTCAAGTGGATGATTCTTCCTGCCTCTCCTCTCGTCTGTAGTCAAGTGGTTGATTCTTCCTGCCTCTCCTCTCGTCTGTAGTCAAGTGGATGATTCTTCCTGCCTCTCCTCGTCTGTAGTCAAGTGGATGATTCTTCCTGTCTCTCCTCTCGTCTGTTGTCAAGTGGATGATTCTTCCTGCCTCTCCTCGTCTGTAGTCAAGTGGTTGATTCTTCCTGCCTCTCCTCGTCTGTTGTCAAGTGGTTGATTCTTCCTGCCTCTCCTCTCGTCTGTAGTCAAGTGGATGATTCTTCCTGTCTCTCCTCGTCTGTAGTCAAGTGGATGATTCTTCCTGCCTCTCCTCTCGTCTGTAGTCAAGTGGTTGATTCTTCCTGCCTCTCCTCGTCTGTTGTCAAGTGGTTGATTCTTCCTGCCTCTCCTCTCGTCTGTTGTCAAGTGGTTGATTCTTCCTGCCTCTCCTCTCGTCTGTTGTCAAGTGGTTGATGAAGTGGTTGATTCTTCCTGCCTCTCCTCTCGTCTGTTGTCAAGTGGTTGATTCTTCCTGCCTCTCCGTCTGTAGTCAAGTCTTCCTGTTGTCAAGTGGTTGATTCTTCCTGCCTCTCCTTCCTGTCTGTAGTCAAGTGGATGATTCTTCCTGCCTCTCCTCTCGTCTGTAGTCAAGTGGTTGATTCTTCCTGCCTCTCCTCTCGTCTGTAGTCAAGTGGATGATTCTTCCTGCCTCTCCTCTCGTCTGTTGTCAAGTGGTTGATTCTTCCTGCCTCTCCTCGTCTGTAGTCAAGTGGTTGATTCTTCCTGCCTCTCCTCTCGTCTGTTGTCAAGTGGTTGATTCTTCCTGCCTCCCTCGTCTGTAGTCAAGTGGTTGATTCTTCCTGCCTCTCCTCGTCTGTAGTCAAGTGGATGATTCTTCCTGTCTCTCCTCTCGTCTGTAGTCAAGTGGTTGATTCTTCCTGCCTCTCCTCGTCTATAGTCAAGTGGTTGATTCTTCCTGCCTCTCCTCTCGTCTGTAGTCAAGTGGTTGATTCTTCCTGCCTCTCCTCGTCTGTAGTCAAGTGGTTGATTCTTCCTGCCTCTCCTCTCGCTGTTGTCAAGTGGTTGATTCTTCCTGCCTCTCCTCGTCTGTAGTCAAGTGGATGATTCTTCCTGCCTCTCCTCTCGTCTGTTGTCAAGTGGTTGATTCTTCCTGCCTCTCTCCTCGTCTGTTGTCAAGTGGATGATTCTTCCTGCCTCTCCTGTAGTCAAGTGGTTGATTCTTCCTGCCTCCTCGTCTGTCTGTAGTCAAGTGGATGATTCTTCCTGCCTCCTCTCGTCTGTAGTCAAGTGGATGATTCTTCCTGCCTCTCCTCTCGTCTGTAGTCAAGTGGATGATTCTTCCTGCCTCTCCTCTCGCCTGTAGTCAAGTGGTTGATTCTTCCTGCCTCTCTGTAGTCAAGTGGTTGATTCTTCCTGCCTCTCCTCGTCTGTAGTCAAGTGGTTGATTCTTCCTGCCTCTCCTCGTCTGTAGTCAAGTGGTTGATTCTTCCTGCCTCTCCTCGTCTGTAGTCAAGTGGTTGATTCTTCCTGTCAAAGTGGTTGATTCTTCCTGCCTCTCCTCGTCTGTAGTCAAGTGGTTGGTTGATTCTTCCTGTCTCTCCTCTCGTCTGTAGTCAAGTGGTTGATTCTTCCTGCCTCTCCTCGAATGTCCGGTTCAGCGAGCGGTCGCATTCGCACTTCGCTCTGCAGGTTGTATAACTTTTTCATTACATTTCATTATAGTACAACGGTTGATTTGTCTAATCTTAGCAATTCTTCTTAGCTAGCTACATAGCCGTCCTTGTATCAGAGATAATTGCATAATTATCGTATTTCGTCGCCCTAACGTAGCCTTCACTGCTATTCGCCCAGGAGCTAGCTAACGCACACAGATTAGCATCACTGTAGTGCTATTCACTCAACTGTACGACTTGATTAGTTTACTGTTAGCTAGCTACATAATCTTAGCCATTCTTCTTAGCTAGCTACATAGCCGTCCTTGTATCAGAGATAATTGCATAATTATCGTATTTCGTATTTCGTCGCCCTAACGTAGCCTTCACTGCTATTCGCCCAGGAGCTAGCAACGCTAGCTAACGCACACAGATTAGCATCACTGTAGTGCTATTCACTCAACTGTACGACTTGATTAGTTCAGTGTTAGCTAGCTACATAGCTGTCTTTGTTTCCAAGATAATTGTGTAGTTTAGTGTGTGTAGCCTTGGAGTGATTATGTTAATTCACTGAGGTTCGCTAGCCAGCTATTTGTCGTCCTTAACGTAGGAGACTCTGCTAGCTAGCCAACAGCTAACAGCTAGCCAACGTCTACTGTTTCGAATTCAATCACCGGTCAGGTAGTATCACATTTTCATTTCATTACAGTACAACGGTTTGATTTGTTTGATCGTAGCTAGCTACATAGCCGTCTTTGTTTCAAAGATAATTGTGTAGTCTAGACCGATTTCCTAGGTTAGCTAGCCAGCTATTGTCGTTCTTTAACTCAACGTAACGTAAACAACACTGCTAGCTAGCCAGCTAGCCCCCGAATAGCAGCACTGTAGAATTATTACACTCAACGGAACGACTTGATTAGTGTAGTGTCAACAACGCAGCTACTGCCAGCTAGCCTACTTTAGCAGTACTGTATCATTTTAATCATTTTAGTCAATAAGATTCTTGCTACGTAAGCTTAACTTTCTGAACATTCGAGACGTGTAGTCCGCTTGTCATTCCAATTTCCTTGCATTAGCGTAGCCTTTTCTGTAGCCTGTCAACTATGTGTCTGTCTATCC
Source organism: Oncorhynchus keta (assembly GCF_023373465.1). Classification (NCBI taxonomy): domain Eukaryota; kingdom Metazoa; phylum Chordata; class Actinopteri; order Salmoniformes; family Salmonidae; genus Oncorhynchus; species Oncorhynchus keta. The sequence continues at coordinate 7,243,019 of NC_068433.1, forward strand.
CTGTTCTCTCCTCTCTGCACAGATCATACAAACGCTCCACACCGCGTGGCCGCGACCACCCTAACCTGGTGGTCCCAGCGCGTACGACCCACGTGGAGTTCCAGGTCTCTGGTAGCCTCTGGAACTGCCAATCTGCGGCCAACAAGGCAGAGTTCATCTCAGCCTATGCCTCCCTCCAGTCCCTTGACTTCTTGGCACTGACGGAAACATGGATCACCACAGATAACACTGCTACTCCTACTGCTCTCTCCTCGTCCGCCCACGTGTTCTCGCACACCCCGAGAGCTTCTGGTCAGCGGGGTGGTGGCACCGGGATCCTAATCTCTCCCAAGTGGTCTTTCTCTCTTTCTCCCCTTACCCATCTGTCTATTGCCTCCTTTGAATTCCATGCTGTCACAGTTACCAGCCCTTTCAAGCTTAACATCCTTATCATTTATCGCCCTCCAGGTTCCTCGGAGAGTTCATCAATGAGCTTGATGCCTTGATAAGCTCCTTTCCTGAGGACGGCTCACCTCTCACAGTTCTGGGCGACTTTAACCTCCCCACGTCTACCTTTGACTCATTCCTCTCTGCCTCCTTCTTTCCACTCCTCTCCTCTTTTGACCTCACCCTCTCACCTTCCCCCTACTCACAAGGCAGGCAATACGCTTGACCTCATCTTTACTAGATGCTGTTCTTCCACTAACCTCATTGCAACTCTCCTCCAAGTCTCCGACCACTACCTTGTATCCTTTTCCCTCTCGCTCTCATCCAACACTTCCCACACTGCCCCTACTCGGATGGTATCGCGCCGTCCCAACCTTCGCTCTCTCCCCCGCTACTCTCTCCTCTTCCATCCTATCTTCTCTTCCCTCTGCTCAAACTTTCTCCAACCTATCTCCTGATTCTGCCTCCTCAACCCTCCTCTCCTCCCTTACTGCATCCTTTGACTCCCTATGTCCCCTATCCTCCAGGCCGGCTCGGTCCTCCCTCCCGCTCCGTGGCTCGACGACTCATTGCGAGCTCACAGAACAGGGCTCCGGGCAGCCGAGCGGAAATGGAGGAAAACTCGCCTCCTGCGGACCTGGCATCCTTTCACTCCCTCCTCTCTACATTTTCCTCCTCTGTCTCTGCTGCTAAAGCCACTTTCTACCATTCTAAATTCCAAGCATCCGCCTCTAACCCTAGGAAGCTCTTTGCCACCTTCTCCTCCCTCCTGAATCCTCCCCCTCCCTCCTCCCTCTGCAGATGACTTCGTCAACCATTTTGAAAAGAAGGTCGATGACATCCGATCCTCGTTTGCTAAGTCAAACGACACCGCTGGTTCTGCTCACACTCCCCTACCCTATGCTCTGACCTCTTTCTCCCTCTCTCTCCAGATGAAATCTCGCGTCTTGTGACGGCCGGCCGCCCAACAACCTGCCCGCTTGACCCTATCCCCTCCTCTCTTCTCCAGACCATTTCCGGAGACCTTCTCCCTTACCTCACCTCGCTCATCAACTCATCCCTGACCGCTGGCTACGTCCCTCCCGTCTTCAAGAGAGCGAGAGTTGCACCCCTTCTGAAAAAACCTACACTCGATCCCTCCGATGTCAACAACTACAGACCAGTATCCCTTCTCTCTTTTCTCTCCAAAACTCTTGAGCGTGCCGTCCTTGGCCAGCTCTACCGCTATCTCTCTCAGAATGACCTTCTTGATCCAAATCAGTCAGGTTTCAAGACTAGTCATTCAACTGAGACTGCTCTTCTCTGTATCACGGAGGCGCTCCGCACTGCTAAAGCTAACTCTCTCCCTCTGCTCTCATCCTTCTAGACCTATCGGCTGCCTTCGATACTGTGAACCATCAGATCCTCCTCTCCACCCTCTCCGAGTTGGGCATCTCCGGCGCGGCCCACGCTGATTGCGTCCTACCTGACAGGTCGCTCCTACCAGGTGGCGTGGCGAGAATCTGTCTCCTCACCACGCGCTCTCACCACTGGTGTCCCCAGGGCTCTGTTCTAGGCCCTCTCTTATTCTCGCTATACACCAAGTCACTTGGCTCTGTCATAACCTCACATGGTCTCTCCTATCATTGCTATGCAGACGACACACAATTAATCTTCCCTTTCCCCCTTCTGATGACCAGGTGGCGAATCGCATCTCTGCATGTCTGGCAGACATATCAGTGTGGATGACGGATCACCACCTCAAGCTGAACCTCAGCAAGACGGAGCTCCTCTTCCTCCCGGGAAGGACTGCCCGTTCCATGATCTCGCCATCACGGTTGACAACTCCATTGTGTCCTCCTCCCAGAGCGCTAAGAACCTTGGCGTGATCCTGGACAACACCCTGACGTTCTCAACTAACATCAAGGCGGTGTCCCGTTCCTGTAGGTTCATGCTCTACAACATCCGCAGAGTACGACCCTGCCTCACACAGGAAGCGGCGCAGGTCCTAATCCAGGCACTTGTCATCTCCCGTCTTGATTACTGCAACTCGCTGTTGGCTGGGCTCCTGCCTGTGCCATTAAACCCCTACAACTCATCCAGAACGCCGCAGCCCGTCTGGTGTTCAACCTTCCCAAGTTCTCTCACGTCACCCCGCTCCTCCGCTCTCCCACTGGCTTCCAGTTGAAGCTCGCATCCGCTACAAGACCATGGTGCTCGCCTACGGAGCTGTGAGGGGAACGGCACCTCAGTACCTCCAGGCTCTGATCAGGCCCTACACCCAAACAAGGGCACTGCGTTCATCCACCTCTGGCCTGCTCGCCTCCCTACCACTGAGGAAGTACAGTTCCCGCTCAGCCCAGTCAAAACTGTTCGCTGCTCTGGCCCCCAATGGTGGAACAAACTCCCTCACGACGCCAGGACAGCGGAGTCAATCACCACCTTCCGGAGACACCTGAAACCCCACCTCTTCAAGGAATACCTAGGATAGGGTAAGTAAGGGTAAGTAATCCTTCTCACCCCCCTTCTCCCCCAACAAGATTTAGATGCAAGTGGCTGTTCCACTGGTTGTCATAAGGTGTATGCACCAATTTGTAAGTCGCTCTGGATAAGAGCGTCTGCTAAATGACTTAAATGTAAATGTAAATGTAGTCAAGTGGTTGATTCTTCCTGCCTCTCCTCGTCTGTAGTCAAGTGGATGATTCTTCCTGTCTCTCCTCTCGTCTGTTGTCAAGTGGTTGATTCTTCCTGTCTCTCCCTCTCTCGTCTGTAGTCAAGTGGTTGATTCTTCCTGCCTCTCCTCGTCTGTAGTCAAGTGGTTGATTCTTCCTGCCTCCTCCTCGTCTGTAGTCAAGTGGTTGATTCTTCCTGCCTCTCCTCGTCTGTAGTCAAGTGGTTGATTCTTCCTGCCTCTCCTCGTCTGTAGTCAAGTGGTTGATTCTTCCTGCCTCTCCTCGTCTGTAGTCAAGTGGTTGATTCTTCCTGCCTCTCCTCGTCTGTAGTCAAGTGGTTGATTCTTCCTGCCTCTCCTCTGGTTGATTCTTCCTGTCTGTAGTCAAGTGGTTGATTCTTCCTGCCTCTCCTCTGTAGTCTGTGAGTCAAGTGGTTGATTCTTCCTGCCTCTCCTCGTCTGTAGTCAAGTGGTTGATTCTTCCTGCCTCTCCTCGTCTGTAGTCAAGTGGTTGATTCTTCCTGCCTCTCCTCTCGTCTGTAGTCAAGTGGATGATTCTTCCTGTCTCTCCTCGTCTGTAGTCAAGTGGATGATTCTTCCTGCCTCTCCTCTCGTCTGTAGTCAAGTGGTTGATTCTTCCTGCCTCTCCTCGTCTGTTGTCAAGTGGTTGATTCTTCCTGCCTCTCCTCTCGTCTGTTGTCAAGTGGTTGATTCTTCCTGCCTCTCCTCTCGTCTGTTGTCAAGTGGATGATTCTTCCTGCCTCTCCTCTCGTCTGTTGTCAAGTGGTTGATTCTTCCTGCCTCTCCTCTCGTCTGTTGTCAAGTGGATGATTCTTCCTGCCTCTCCTCGTCTGTAGTCAAGTGGATGATTCTTCCTGCCTCTCCTCTCGTCTGTAGTCAAGTGGTTGATTCTTCCTGCCTCTCCTCTCGTCTGTTGTCAAGTGGATGATTCTTCCTGCCTCTCCTCTCGTCTGTTGTCAAGTGGTTGATTCTTCCTGCCTCTCCTCTCGTCTGTTTCAAGTGGAATATTCATAGGGGTAAACACAACATACAGAGAGAGGCACTTAACCTAGATAAAAGAAACCAAGCAAAGGAATGAGAGGAATCTCTTCTCTTTCTTCTCTTTATCTGTGGACGGCTGTGCATCCATCCGTGTCCATTTCCAAAACACTTCACAGCTGAATGAGATGCGATGCCGGTGCATATTATTAACAGAAGAGAGGGAGCCACTTTGACATTGTGTTTTAAATTTCCGTGCTGGGGGAAAGTAGTACACTTAGCAGAACTTTTCTATGGAACTGAACAATAGATACCCCAACACACAAACAGTGTGGGTGATGTAGAAAGGAGAAAGGCTCTTTAGTTGTGTCGTTTTGGAGGTTTGTGTTCCTTATCTTTAGTTGTGGCTTTTTGGAGATTCTGGTTCTGTGTGTAAAAGTCAAGACGGTTGATCTGTCTCCTGCCTCTCTGTCTCTGTCAAGTGGATGATTCTTCCTGCTCTCTCCTCTCTCTGTAGTCAAGTGGATGATTCTTCCTCTCTCTCTCTCTCTCTCTTTCAAGTGGAATCTTCTCTCTCTCTCTCAGTCTCTCTCTCTGTCTGTCTGAGAGGATCTCTGTCTGTCTTTCTTTCTCTCTCTGTCTCTGTCTCTGTCTCTGTCTCTCTCTCGTCTCTCTCTTCCTCTCACTCTCACAGCTGAATGAGATCTCTGCTCTCTATCTCTTAACTCTCTCTCTCTCCACTTTCTCTTGTCTTTTCTCTTTCTCTGCTCTCTCTCTCACTTAGCAGAACTTTCTCTGTCTGTCTCTCTCTCTCTCTCACAAACTCTGGGTCTCTCCCTCTGTCTCTTTCTTGTCTCTTTTGGGGGAGGTTTCTCTTCTCTTATCTTTCTTGTCTTTTCTGTCTGTCTCTCTCTCTCTCTCTCTCTCTCTGTCTCTCTCTCTCTCTCTCTCTCTCTCTCTCTCTCTCTCTCTCTCTCTCTCTCTCTCTCTCTCTCTCTCTCTCTCTCTGCTCTCTCTCTCTCTTTCCCTGCTCTGTTCTCTCTCTCTCTCTCTCCCTCTCTCTCTCTCTCTCTCCCTCTCTCTCTCTCTCTCTCTCTCTCTCTCTCTCTCTCTCTCTCTCTCTCTGTCTGCCTCTCTCTCTCTCTGTCTCTCTCTCTCTCTCTCTCTCTCTCTCTCTCTCTCTCTCTCTCTCTCTCTCTCTCTCTCTTTCTCTGCTCTGTTCTCTGTCTCTCTCTCTCTCTCTCTCCCTCTCTCTCTCTCTCTCTTCTCTCTCTCTCTCTCTCTCTCTCTCTCTCTCTCTCTCTCTCTCTCTCTCTCTCTCTCTCTCTCTCTCTCTCTGTCTCTCTCTCTCTCTGTCTCTCTCTCTCTCTCTCTCTCTCTCTCTCTCTCTCTCTCTCTCTCTCTCTCTCTCCTTTTCACTGCTCTGTTCTCTCTCTCCCCCTTCCTCTTTGTGTCCTGGCATGTCTCTCTTGCCACTAGTGATCAAATGCAATTGTAATGGTCGCGTACACACTTTAACAGATGTTATCGCAGGTGTAGCGAAATGCTTGTGGGTATACTGCTCCAACAGTGCAGTATACCCAACAATACATCGGAGAAGAAAAAAAAATATCGGAGAGAGCAATGTCAGAGTCTGAAATATATATATATGTATACACTGAGTGTACAAAACATTAAAAACACCTTCATAATATTGAGTTTTATTTAACCAGGTAGGCTAGTTGAGAACAAGTTCTCATTTGCAACTGCGACCTGGCCAAGATAAAGCAGAACAGTGTGACACAACAACACAGAGTTACACATGGAATAAACAAAACAGTCAATAATACAGTACAATAAAAGAAAACAAAAAGTCTATATACAGTGAGTGCAAATACTCTTTTGGGATGAGGTAGATAGATGGGCTGTTTACAGATGGGCTATGTACAGGTGCAGGTGCTGCTCTGACAGCTGGTGCTTAAAGCTAGTGAGGGAGATATGAGTCTCCTGCTTCAGAGATTTTTGCAGTTCGTTCCAGTCATTGGCAGCAGAGAACTGGAAGGAAAGACGACCAAAGGAGGAATTGGCTATGGGGGTGACCAGTGAGATATACCTGCTGGAGCGCGTGCTACGAGTGGGTGCTGCTATGGTGACCAGTGAGCTGAGATGAGGCGGGGCTTTACCTAGCAGAGACTTGTATATAACCTGGAGCCAGTGGGTTTGGCGACACGTATGAAGCGAGGGCCAACCAACGAGAGCGTACAGGTCGTATTGGTGGGTAGTGTATGGGGCTTCGATGACAAAACAGATGGCACTGTGATAGACTGCATCCAGTTTGTTGAGTAGAGTGATGGAGGCTATTTTATAGATGACATCACCGAAGTCGAGGATCGGTAGGATGGTCAGTTTTACGAGGGTATGTTTGACAGCATGAGTGAAGGATGCTTTGTTGCGATATAGGAAGCCAATTCTAGATTTAATTTTGGATTGGAGATGCTTAATGTGAGTCTGGAAGGAGAGTTTACAGTCTAACCAGACACCTAAGTATTTGTAGTTGTCCACGTATTCAGAGTCAGAGCCGTCCAGAGTAGTGATGTTGGACAGGCGGGCAGGTGCAGGCAGCAATCGGTTGAAGAGCATGCATTTAGTTTTCCCTGTGTTTAAGAGCAGTTGGAAGGAGAGTTGTATGGCATTGAAGCCCGTCTGGAGGTTAGTTAACACAGTGTCCAAAGAGGGGCCAGAAGTGTACAGAATGGTGTCGTCTGCGTAGAGGTGTACCAGAGAATCACCAGCAGCAAGAGCAACATCATTGATGTATACAGAGAAGAGAGTCGGCCCGAGGATTGAACCCTGTGGCACCCCCATAGAGACAGCCAGAGGTCCGGACAGCAGACCCTCCGATTTGACACACTGGACTCTATCAGAGAAGTAGTTGGTAAACCAGGCGAGGCAATCATTTGAGAAACCAAGGCTGTCGAGTCTGCCAATAAGAATGTGGTGATTGACAGAGTCGAAAGCCTTGGCCAGGTCGATGAATACGGCTGCACAGTAATGTCTCTTATCGATGGCAGTTATGATGTCGTTTAGGACCTTGAGCATGCTTGAGGTGCACCCATGACCAGCTCTGAAACCAGATTGCATAGCGGAGAAGGTATGGTGGGATTTGAAATGGTCAGTAATCTGTTTGTTAACTTGGCTTTCGAAGACCTTAGAAAGACAGGGTAGGATAGATATAGGTCTGTAGCAGTTTGGATCTAGAGTGTCACCCCCTTTGAAGAGGGGAATGACCATGGCAGTTTTCCAATCTTTGGGAATCTCAGACGATACGAAAGAGAGGTTGAACAGGCTAGTAATAGGAGTTGCAACAATTTAGGCAGATAATTTTAGAAAGAAAGGGTCCAGATTGTCTAGCCCGGCTGATTTGTAGGGGTCCAGATTTTGCAGCTCTTTCAGAACATCGGCTATCTGGATTTGGGTAAAGGAGAAATGGTGGGGGTTTGGCGGGTTGCTGTGGAGGGTGCCGGGCAGTTGACCGGGGTAGGGGTAGCCAGGTGGAAAGCAAATGCTTATTGAAATTCTCAATTATAGTGGATTTATCGGTGGTGACAGTGTTTCCTAGCCTCAGAGCAGTGGGCAGCTGGGAGGAGGTGCTCTTATTCTCCATGGACTTTACAGTGTCCCAGAACCTTTTTGAGTTAGGATACAGGATGCAAATTTCGGTTTGAAAAAGCTAGCCTTAGCTTTCCTAACTGCCTGTGTATATTTGTTCCTAACTTCCCTGAAAAGTTGCATATCACGGGGGCTATTCGATGCTAATGCAGAACATCACAGGATGTTTTTGTGCTGGTCAAGGGCAGACAGGTCTGGAGTGAACCAAGGACTATATCTATTCCTAGTTCTATTTTTTTTGAATGGGGCATGCCTATTTAAGATGGTGAGGAAGGCACTTTTAAAGGCATCATCTACTGACGGGATGAGGTCAATGTCATTCCAGGATACCCCGGCCAGGTCAATTAGAAAGGCCTGCTCTCAGAATTGTTTTAAGGAGCGTTTGACAGTGATGATTGGAGGCCGTTTGACCGCTGATCCATTACGGATGCAGGCAATGAGACAGTGATCACTGAGATCTTGATTGAAAACAGCAGAGGTGTGTTTGGAGGGTGAGTTTGTTAGGATGACATCTATGAGGGTGCTCGTGTGTACGGATTTGGAGTTGTACTTGGTAGGTTCATTGATCATTTGTGTGAGATTGAGGGCATCAAGCTTGGATTGTAGGATGTTAAGCATGTCCCAGTTTAGGTCACCTAGTCGCACGAGCTCAGAAGATAGATGGGGGGCAATAAATTCACATATGGTATTGAGGGCACAGCTGGGGGCAGAGGGAGGTCTATAGCAAGCGGCAACAGATGATGATCTGGTACCTTTTTGAAGTATAACGGTAGCTGAGGTCCTTGATTATCTTCTCTGTCCTTCCTGTTACAACGGATGGCTGAGTCCTTGATGATCTTGTCCTTCCTGTTATAACGGATGGCTGAGGTCCTGGATGATCTTCTTGGTGACTTCCCTGTTCCTTGAGATGGTTGTTTTCCTTTAATGATGTACTGTCTCTGCCTTCCTAGTTATAACGGTGGCTGAGGTCCTTGATGATCTTCTTAGCCACTGTTATAACAGTAAGGACGAGGTCCTTGATGATCTTCTTGTCCTTCCTGTTACAACGGGTGGCTGAGGTCCTTGATGATCTTGTCCTTCCTGTTATAACGGTGGCTGAGGTCCTTGATTATCTTCTTGTCCTTCCTGTTACAACGGATGGCTGAGGTCCTTGATGATCTTGTCCTTCCTGTTATAACGGTGGCTGAGGTCCTTGATGATCTTCTTGGACTTCCTGTTATAACGGTGGCTGAGGTCCTTGATGATCTTCTTGGCCTTCCTGTTATAACGGTGGCTGAGGTCCTTGATGATCTTCTTGTCCTTCCTGTTATAACGGATGGCTGAGGTCCTTGATGATCTTCTTGGACTTCCTGTTATAACGGTGGCTGAGGTCCTTGATGATCTTCTTGTCCTTCCTGTTATAAAGGATGGCTGAGGTCCTTGATGATCTTCTTGTCCTTCCTGTTATAACGGTGGCTGAGGTCCTTGATGATCTTGTCCTTCCTGTTATAACGGATGGCTGAGGTCCTTGATGATCTTGTCCTTCCTGTTATAACGGTGGCTGAGGTCCTTGATGATCTTCTTGTCCTTCCTGTTATAACGGTGGCTGAGTTCCTTGATGATCTTGTCCTTACTGTTATAACGGATGGCTGAGGACCTTGATGATCTTCTTGTCCTTCCTGTTACAACGGATGGCTGAGGTCCTTGATGATCTTCTTGGACTTCCTGTTATAACGGTGGCTGAGGTCCTTGATGATCTTCTTGGACTTCCTGTTATAATGGATGGCTGAGGTCCTTGATGATCTTGTCCTTCCTGTTATAACGGTGGCTGAGGTCCTTGATTATCTTGACCTTCCTGTTATAACGGATGGCTGAGGTCCTTGATGATCTTGACCTTCCTGTTATAACGGTGGCTGAGGTCCTTGATGATCTTGACCTTCCTGTTATAACGGATGGCTGAGGTCCTTGATGATCTTCTTGTCCTTCCTGTTACACGGATGGCTGTGGTTTGATCTTCTTGTTTTGTGGGAAATGGTGATTTTTCTCGTCTCTTATCACCTTCTTATGACCCTGTTATAAATTAGAAGAGTTAAGAAGGATTCTTCTTTCTTGTAAAATAACGGTGGCTGAGGTCTGTGAGATTGTTCCTGTTATAACATATGGCTGAGCAACCGATGAAGACAAGTTTTGTCTTTCTGTGAGAAGAATGTCTTCTGGGATCTGCTTGTCTTCCTGTTAAAACGGTGGCTGTTTGACTGATCTTCTTGTCTCCAGTGAATATATTGGCTTGGTCCATTATGATCTTCTTGTCCTTCCTGTTATAATGGTGGCTGAGATCCTTGATGATCTTCTTGTCCTTCCCATCAAGCACCATTGTTATAAGGATTATTTGACACAATTAGCCAGATGATCTTGTAACATTCCTGTTATGAGGTGGCTGATCCAAATCTTCTTGAGTATTTTGAACAACGACGTTCATCATATTTTAAGTTAATGGAATGAAACAGTCCACACCAGTCAAAATCCTGTGAACAAAGGTGGCTGAATAATTATTCTTGTCCTTCCTGACAGACATATTTCATTGAACAATATATTTTGTCACTCAGAATGGTCAAGCTGAGGTCCTTGAAAATCTTCTTGGACTTCTGTTATATTCTAGTGGCTGAGCATTGATGATCTTCTTGTCAAATCCTGTTATAACGGATGGCTGAGGTCCTTGATGATCATCTTGGACTTCCTGTTATAATGGCTGAGGTGTTGATGATCTTCTTGTCCTTCCTGTTATAATGGCTGAGGTCCTTGATGATCTTCTTGTCCTTCCTGTTATAATGGTGGCTGAGATCCTGATATCTTCTTGTCCTTCCTGTTATAGAGTGATGGCTGAGTGTAATGATCTTGTCCTTCCTGTTATAATGGAGTGGCTGAGTGTAATGATCTTAATAGAGTGTTATAACAGGTAATAGAGTGTAATGAGTGTAATTGTCCTTCCTGTTAGAGTAATGAGGTGTAATGATCTTGTGTATAACGGTGGCTGAGGTAATTGATTATCTTCTTGTCCTTCCTGTTACAAGGATGGCTGTAATGGATCTTGTGTTATAGAGTGTAATGGAGGTAATAGATGATGTAATTGGAGTGTAATAGGTGGCTGAGTGTAATGGATGATCTTCTTGTCCTTCCTGTAATAGAGTGTAATGGCTGAGTGTAATGAGTGTAATCTTGGAGCCTGTTAATAGAGTGTAATGAGGTAATAGATGATCTTCTTGTCCTTCCTGTTATAATGGATGGCTGAGGTCCTTGATGATCTTCTTGGACTTCCTGTTATAACGGTGGCTGAGGTAATAGATGATCTTCTTGTCCTTCCTGTTATAACGGATGGCTGATGGTCGTAATAGACTGTAACTGAGTGTAACGGAGTGTAATAGTGTAATAGAGTGTAATAGAGTGTAATAGTGTAATAGAGTGTAATAGTGTAATAGAGTGTAATTGAGCTTAATAGAGTGTAATAGGATGGCTGAGGTGTAACAGATCTGTAATGGACTTCCTGTTATAGACTGTAACTGAGTGTAATTGAGATCTTCTTGACTTCCTGTTAATAGGTGTAATAGAGGTAATAGTGTAATGATCTTCTAGAGTGTAATAGTGTAATAGAGTCGTAATGATCTTGAACAGAGTTATAACGGTGGCTGAGTGTCCTTGATGATCTTGACCTTCCTGTTATAACGGATGGCTGAGGTAATAGATGTAATAGGACTTCCTGTAACACAGAATGCTGTGTTAGAGCGCTTTTTGTGGGAAGGGGTGATTTTGTAATAGAGTGTAATCACCCCTTATGACCCCTGTAATTAGAAGTGTAATAGACTGTAATTGTAAAAATAATAGAGTGTAATAGATAACATATGTAATAGCAACCGTGAATAGAGTGTAATAGTGTTGTCTTTCTGTAATAGAATGCAATGGGCTGCTGTAATAGAGGTAAAACTGTTAGAGTGTAATAGGTGGATTGTCTCACAGTGAATAGTGTAATAGAGTGTAGTAGAGTGTAATAGTGTAATAGAGTTTAATGATTATTTGACACAATTAGCCAGCACGGCTGTAACAGAGCTGTAATAGGTGTCTGGTGTAATAGAGCGTAATAGAGCGTTGAGTATAATGAGTGTAATAGTGTAATAGTTTAGAGTTAATGGAGATGTGTAATACCAGTCAAAATAATAGTGTAATAGAGTGTAATAGACAATAGAGTGTAAAATAATGTAATCTCACAGACAGACATATTTCATTGAACAAATAGTTTGTAATAGAGTGGTCAAGGAGGTAATAGAGTGCAATAGACTGTAATAGGCCTAATAGTGTAATAGAGTGTAATAGAGTGTAAATCTTGAATAGAGTGTAATAGAGTGTAATAATGACTGTAATAGAGTGTAATAGAGTGTAATAGAGTGTAATAGAGCGTAATAGAGTGTAATAGTGTAATAGAGTGTAATAGAGTGCAATAGAGTGTAATAGAGTGTAATAGAGTGTAATAGAGTGTAATAGAGCGTAATAGAGCGTAATAGAGTGTAATAGAGTGTAATAGAGTGTAATGGAGCGTAATAGAGCGTAATAGAGTGTAATAGAGTGTAATAGAGTGTAATGGAGTGTAATAGAGTGTAATGGAGCGTAATAGAGTGTAATAGAGTGTAATAGAGTGTAATGGAGCGTAATAGAGTGTAATGGAGTGTAATAGAGTGTAATAGAGTGTAATGGAGTGTAATAGAGTGTAATAGAGTGTAATAGAGTGTAATGGAGTGTAATAGAGTGTAATAGAGTGTAACAGAGTGTAATGGAGCGTAATAGACTGTAACTGAGTGTAACAGAGTGTAATAGTGTAATAGAGTGTAATAGAGTGTAATAGAGTGTAATAGAGCGTAATAGAGTGTAATAGAGAGTAATAGAGTGTAACAGAGTGTAATGGAGCGTAATAGACTGTAACTGAGTGTAATAGAGTGTAATAGAGTGTAATAGTGTAATAGAGTGTAATAGAGTGTAATAGACTGTAACTGAGTGTAATAGAGTGTAATAGAGCATAATAGTGTAATAGTGTGATAGAGTCTAATAGAGATTAAAGAGCATAATAGAGTGTAATAGAGATTAAAGAGTATAATATAGTATAAAAGAGTGTAATAGAGTGTAATAGACGATAAAAGAGCGTAATAGAGTGTAATAGAGGATAATAGAGCATAATATAGGATAATAGAGTATAAGGTATTATCCTAATATTGTGCGGAAAGAAACACATTTTACTCTCTCCCTGAACCAGCAGTTATAGCTTAACCTCTCAGTGTGTGAATTCATTCGATGCGGATGTGGCCAGCGAAATAATTATAGCCTATACATTTGGCCCTTGTGGGGAGTGATTTTATTTGAGCTACGTTGGCATGTCAAACAGCTTCCCTTAACGGACCTATAATTTTATAGCAGTTCACAACTACTGAACTCAAATACCGTGTGATTTTATTTGTGAAGAAGAGCACAACAAAATATCTGACTGACTCACTGGGTGTTTCTCAATATGCATATTAGCGTGCCGTACACTCCCGTGCTCCGAGTGCATCCTTCGAGGTCATTCTATCGAGCACGTCCTTATTAGGACGAGAGTGTGGAGGATGTGTAAACGTTTACATTTTGAGAATCACTGCACACTCCCGTGCCACTGCGTTAACTTTGACCTTTTAGAGTAAATGTTGTCATCAACACGTCGACACTTGCTCATCTATGATGGACTTTCCTGAATGTTTTAGTTTAATATTGCATTAGTGACAGTAAAGCAATTTAGACTGTTAACCCATTTGTGTATTGTATATTGAGCTACATGGAGAATGTGGTTAACGAAAGCGAGCTAGCTACATAGCTAAGCTAGTTAACTTTAGCAAAGAGACATCTCGTTTTTACATTACGTTTTCACATTGAAACGTAACGTTAACATTAGCATGGATAATGACCCTACTTGTCTACTAGCAAGAAGGCCAATTAGCTAGTGCAGTAGCTAGCAGACAATGACATGGCTCGGGTGGATGAGGGGCAGCACGTAGCCTATCGGTTAAGAGGTAGGGCCAGCAACCGCTGGTTCGAATCCCCAAGCAGACAAAAAAAAAATCTGCCGATGTGCCCTTGAGCAAGGCACTTAACCCTAATTGCTGTAAGTCACTCTGGATAAGAGCATCTGTCTGCTGAATGACAAACATGTAAATGTGAAATTGACAGAAGCCATAATCTAGGTAATCCTGGTCCTAATCCATGGTTATTTAGCAAGCTGCCCAAATTAGCTGGCTAGCTAAACTATGACTCGTCATGATCCATGGCTACATGGGCTACAACACAGCCTGCAAGGACACTGTCAACCCTGGTAAAAACATGTCAATAGAACCGGGTATTAGCTATGATACAAGTAAACGTTTGGATGATTCACAGACCCAACAGCCAGGATGATATCCATCCGGAGGAAGGCGGCTATGGGAGGAAGCACTGAGAGCCTGTCGTGGTCAGTGTAGATATCTCTGTCAGTATAGATATCTCTGTCTGTTAGTGTAGATATCTCTGTCTGTTAGTGTAGATATCTCTGTCTGTCAGTGTAGATATATCTGTCTGTCAGTGTAGATATATCTGTCTGTCAGTGTAGATATCTCTGTCTGTCAGTGTAGATATCTCTGTCTGTCAGTGTAGATATCTCTGTCTGTTAATGTAGATATATATGTCTGTTAGTGTAGATATCTCTGTCTGTCAGTGTAGATATCTATGTCTGTTAGTGTAGATATCTCTGTCTGTCAGTGTAGATATCTCTGTCTGTCAGTGTAGATATCTCTATCTATTAGTGTATATATCTCTGTCTATTAGTGTAGATATCTCTGTCTGTCAGTGTAGATATCTCTGTCTGTCAGTGTAGATATCTCTGTCTGTTAGTGTAGATATCTCTGTCTTTCAGTGTAGATATCTCCGTCTGTTAGTGTAGATATCTCTGTCTGTCAGTGTAGATATCTCTGTCTGTCAGTGTATATATCTCTGACTTTCAGTGTAGATATCTCTGTCAGTATAGATATCTCTGTCTGTTAGTGTAGATATCTCTGTCTGTTAGTGTAGATATCTCTGTCTGTCAGTGTAGATATCTCTGTCTGTTAGTGTAGATATCTCTGTCTGTCAGTGTAGATATCTCTGTCTGTTAGTGTAGACATATCTGTCTGTTAGTGTAGATATCTCTGTCTATTAGTGTAGATATCTCTGTCTGTCAGTGTAGATATCTCTGTCTGTCAGTGTAGATATCTATGTCTGTCAGTGTAGATATCTCTGTCTGTCAGTGTAGATATCTCTGTCTGTCAGTGTAGATATCTCTGTCTGTCAGTGTAGATATCTATGTCTGTTAGTGTAGATATCTCTGTCTGTCAGTGTAGATATCTCTGTCTGTCAGTGTAGATATCTCTGTCTGTCAGTGTAGATATCTCTGTCTGTTAGTGTAGATATATCTGTCTGTTAGTGTAGATATCTCTGTCTATTAGTGTAGATATCTCTGTCTGTCAGTGTAGATATCTCTGTCTGTCAGTGTAGATATCTATGTCTGTCAGTGTAGATATCTCTGTCTGTCAGTGTAGATATCTCTGTCTGTCAGTGTAGATATCTCTGTCTGTTAGTGTAGATATCTCTGTCTGTCAGTGTAGATATCTCTGTCTGTCAGTGTAGATATATCTGTCTGTCAGTGTAGATATCTCTGTCTGTTAGTGTAGATATATCTGTCTGTTAGTGTAGATATCTCTGTCTATTAGTGTAGATATCTCTGTCTATTAGTGTAGATATCTCTGTCTGTCAGTGTAGATATCTATGTCTGTTAGTGTAGATATCTCTGTCTGTCAGTGTAGATATCTCTGTCTGTCAGTGTAGATATCTCTATCTATTAGTGTATATATCTCTGTCTATTAGTGTAGATATCTCTGTCTGTCAGTGTAGATATCTCTGTCTGTCAGTGTAGATATCTCTGTCTGTCAGTGTAGATATCTATGTCTGTCAGTGTAGATATCTCTGTCTGTTAGTGTAGATATATCTGTCTGTCAGTGTAGATATCTCTGTCTGTCAGTGTAGATATCTATGTCTGTTAGTGTAGATATCTATGTCTGTCAGTGTAGATATCTCTGTCTGTCAGTGTAGATATCTCTGTCTGTCAGTGTAGATATCTCTGTCTGTCAGTGTAGATATCTATGTCTGTCAGTGTAGATATCTCTGTCTGTTAGTGTAGATATATCTGTCTGTCAGTGTAGATATCTCTGTCTGTCAGTGTAGATATCTATGTCTGTTAGTGTAGATAACTACATAAACCAATGTTTAACTTCATAATTATCAGATCGCTATAGGTGAATCGTAATAATCTAGGTAAAAACAACCTAAAACTAAAATATGCAAGGTAGATGACTAGCTAGCTGTCAATTCTGACAATTAGTCATATCTACTTACTATGGGGTTACTATGGGATTGCGATCGTGGGACCCAACCCAATTAATTAACCTTAATTAACCTTAATTAGTTAACCTTTATTTAACTAGGCAAGTCAGTTAAGAACAAATTCTTATTTACTATGACGGCCTTCAAAACCTATGTGAGAGTAGAGACGGGCACGGTAGCCCGGCAGGGGCTATATCTAAGGGCACCTCATTCCCGGCCGAGGCCTTTTGTACTCTGGAGGTGATACACACTCATTTTCAGCCACCAACACTGCAGAAAAAATATTAAAACATTTCTCTACACACCAACTAAGTACCAAAAGTTCTCTCTCTCTCTGTCTCTCTGTCTCTCACTCTATCTCTCTCTCTATCTCTCTCTCTGTCTCTCTCTCTGTCTCTCTCTCTCTCTCTCTCTCTCCCTCTCTCTCTCTATCTCTCTCTCTATCTTTCTGTCTCTCTCTCTCTGTCTCTGTCTCTGTCTCTCTCTCTCTCTCTCTCTCTCTCTCTCTCTCTCTCTCTCTCTCTCTCTCTCTCTCTCTCTCTCTCTCTCTTTAAATGTGAGAATGGATAGGACCGCATGGAAACACCTTGGCCGTCACATTCGTTTTACGAGGACAAATTAATATTCATTGCATATACAGATGAATGACCCAGTTTTCCTGCCAAGCTGAAGAGGAAGCGCCGACCTCAGGTGTTGGACAAAAAGCCGCCTTTATTGATGAAACTCTCAGTCCATTATTTCTTTCTCTCTCTCTCTCTCTTTCTCTCTCTCTCCCACTGGAGGGATGAAAGAAAGGGAGGAAAATCTAAATCAATAGCAGCAACAACATAGTGGGGTGTTTTTTTTGCGCCTCAAACCAAAAACCCGCCGACCGTGTAATCATTTTAACTTCCATTTTGAGATGCTCAGAATCTGTTTTCGACTGGAATGTGTTTGTGATTTAAAGAGACTTTATTGTAGTTGTTTGTCCCATATTATTCCCACTCTTCTAAGATATATATTGGGGACACGTGAATCACCACGACGACAGAGAGAGACAGGAGGGAGAGACGAGAGAGAGAGGGGAGTGGTGCAGATGCATCCTATTACCCTTGATAGCCTGTCTGACACAGCAGGGGACAGCATCAAGGCCACGTCATCCCTCGACTGACGAACATTATGAAAATAAAAGCAGAACAACAGACTGGCATTTGGTATTTTGGGGGTATTTTATCAGGATCCCCATTAGCTGTTGCGAAAGCAGCAGCTACTCTTCCTGGGGTCCACACAGAACACAGAACACAGAACATAGAACACAGAATACAGAAGACAGAACACAGAACATAGAACACAGAAGACAGAACATAGAACACAGAAGACAGAACACAGAACACAGAACATAGAACACAGAACACAGAACATAGAACACAGAACACAGAACATAGAACACAGAAGACAGAAGACAGAACACAGAACATAGAACACAGAAGACAGAACATAGAACACAGAAGACAGAAGACAGAACACAGAAGACAGAACATAGAACACAGAAGACAGAACATAGAACACAGAAGACAGAAGACAGAACACAGAACACAGAACACAGAACATAGAACACAGAAGACAGAACACAGAACACAGAACACAGAACATAGAACACAGAACACAGAACATAGAACACAGAAGACAGAACACAGAACACAGAACATAGAACACAGAAGACAGAACACAGAACATAGAACACAGAACACAGAACACAGAAGACAGAACACAGAACATAGAACACAGAAGACAGAACACAAAACATGAAACATGACATAATACAGAACATTAATAGACGACAGCTGAAGGACAGAACTACATACATTTTTACAAACGGCACACGTAGCCAACATATCAATACATACACACAAACCATCCAGGTCCAATAGGGGAGAGGCGTTGTGCTGTGAGGTGTTGCTTTATCTGTTTATGAAACCAGGGTTGCTGTTCATTTGAGCAATATGAGATGGAAGGGAGTTCCATGCAATAATGGCTCTGTCTAATACTGTATGGTTTATAGAATTTGTTCTGTATTTGGGGAGTGTGAAAAGACCCCTGGTGACATGTCTGGTGGGGTTAAGTGTGTGTGTCAGAGCTGTGTGTAAGTTGGCTTTGCAAACAATTCAGAAATGTTCAACACATGAATGTTTCTTATGAAAAGTATTGATGCTCAGCGAGATGTTTGCCAAAGGGTTCTACTTTCTTTTAGGTAAGAAATCATTTCATGATGCGAATGTAAGCTGACATTTTCCCAGTTTTTGGTAAAACGTTGGAAAATGCTTTGAAGAAAAGAGTCCCATTTCATCAACAACTTGCTGTTTGATTCAAGCTCCGATTTTCAACTGAGGACATTTCGCAGCCCCTATAGCCAACTTTATGGCACCGTTCCTAAAGCCAAAAATGGTTTCAATTTATCACGTTATGGAAATAACTGTCAGCCGCCACGTCTTCGGGTAGCGGTGACACCCTTCTTTTCTACAGCGGGGGTAGGGAGGGAGAAGGGTGGGGGGTAATGACTAACCCTGTCTCACCCCATACCCCCCTTGTGCCTATCAGAGAAGCGTTGTTTAATTTTAGACGCTCTGACACACTCTTGACGTAGATTAATTATAGAGCCCCTTCGTGTCATTTAGCCACGCACACACGCACACGCACACGCGCACGCGCACACGCACACACACACACACACACACACACACACACACACACACACACACACACACACACACACACACACACACACACACTCAGGTGTCGCTACTGGAAGCGTTGATTCAGAACACTGCCTCTCAACTTCCCCTCCCTCATTCTCAATCCTCTTCACCTCCTCCACCACCTCTCTCCCCTACCTCATTCTCAATCCTCTTCACCTCCTCCACCACCTCTCTCCCCTACCTCATCCTCAACCCTCCTCACCCCCACTCCACCACCTCCCTTCTCTCTTGCCTCTCCCTCACCTCCTCACCCCCACTCCACCACCTCCCTTCTCTCTTTCCTCTCCCTCACCTCCTCACCCCTCTTAACACCCAACGCCAGCCTCTCAGGGCTCATAAGTGATTGCAGACTCAAGAACCTTACCTTCTCACCCTCTCTCTCTCTCCCTATCTCTCGCTCTCGCTCTCCGCTGCCTGACTGACTGATAGGGGAAAATTGCACTGGAGACGGCTCCCCCTTCTCAACTAATCCTGGTCTTCCTCCCTGACATAGATAACTATTCCCCTGGTCTGGTCTTCCTCCGTCACACAGATAACTATTCCCCTGGTCTGGTCTTCCTCCCTCACACAGATAACTATTCCCCTGGTCTGGTCTTCCTCCGTCACACAGATAACTATTCCTCTCAGCCTGGTCTTCCTCCCTCACACAGATAACTATTCCCCTGGTCTGGTCTTCCTCCGTCACACAGATAACTATTCCTCTCAGCCTGGTCTTCCTCCCTCACACAGATAACTATTCCTCTCAGCCTGGTCTTCCTCCCTCACACAGATAACTATTCCTCTCAGCCTGGTCTTCCTCCCTCACACAGATAACTATTCCTCTCAGCCTGGTCTTCCTCCCTCACACAGATAACTATTCCTCTCAGCCTGGTCTTCCTCCCTCACACAGATAACTATTACTCTCAGCCTGGTCTTCCTCCCTCAGACAGATAACTATTCCTCAAGTCTGGTCTTCCTCCCACAAACAGATGACTATTCCTCTCAGCCTGGTCTTCCTCCCTCACACAGATAACTATTCCTCTCAGCCTGGTCTTCCTCCCTCACACAGATAACTATTCCTCTCAGCCTGGTCTTCCTCCCTCACACAGATAACTATTCCTCTCAGCCTGGTCTTCCTCCCTCACACAGATAACTATTACTCTCAGCCTGGTCTTCCTCCCTCACACAGATAACTATTCCTCTCAGCCTGGTCTTCCTCCCTCACACAGATAACTATTACTCTCAGCCTGGTCTTCCTCCCTCACACAGATAACTATTCCTCAAGTCTGGTCTTCCTCCCACAAACAGATGACTATTCCTCTCAGCCTGGTCTTCCTCCCACAAACAGATAACTATTCCTCTCAGCCTGGTCTTCCTCCCACAAACAGATAACTATTCCTCTCAGCCTGGTCTTCCTCCCTCACACAGATAACTATTCCCCTGGTTTGGTCTTCCTCCCTCACACAGATAACTATTCCTCTCAGCCTGGTCTTCCTCCCTCACACAGATAACTATTCCCCTGGTTTGGTCTTCCTCCCACAAACAGATAACTATTCCTCTCAGCCTGGTCTTCCTCCCTCACACAGATAACTATTCCTCTCAGCCTGGTCTTCCTCCCTCACACAGATAACTATTCCCCTGGTCTGGTCTTCCTCCGTCACACAGATAACTATTCCTCTCAGCCTGGTCTTCCTCCCTCACACAGATAACTATTCCTCTCAGCCTGGTCTTCCTCCCTCACACATATAACTATTCCTCTCAGCCTGGTCTTCCTCCCTCACACAGATAACTATTACTCTCAGCCTGGTCTTCCTCCCTCACACAGATAACTATTCCTCTCAGCCTGGTCTTCCTCCCTCACACAGATAACTATTCCTCTCAGCCTGGTCTTCCTCCCTCACACAGATAACTATTCCTCTCAGCCTGGTCTTCCTCCCTCACACAGATAACTATTCCTCTCAGCCTGGTCTTCCTCCCTCACACAGATGACTATTCCTCTCAGCCTGGTCTTCCTCCCACACACAGATAACTATTCCTCTCAGCCTGGTCTTCCTCCCTCACACAGATGACTATTCCTCTCAGCCTGGTCTTCCTCCCTCACACAGATAACTATTCCTCTCAGCCTGGTCTTCCTCCCTCACACAGATAACTTTTCCTCTCAGCCTGGTCTTCCTCCCTCACACAGATAACTATTCCTCTCAGCCTGGTCTTCCTCCCTCACACAGATAACTATTCCTCTCAGCCTGGTCTTCCTCCCTCACACAGATAACTATTCCTCTCAGCCTGGTCTTCCTCCCTCACACAGATAACTATTCCCCAGGTTTGGTCTTCCTCCCACAAACAGATAACTATTCCTCTCAGCCTGGTCTTCCTCCCTCACACAGATAACTATTCCTCTCAGCCTGGTCTTCCTCCCTCACGCAGATAACTATTCCTCTCAGCCTGGTCTTCCTCCCTCACACAGATAACTATTACTCTCAGCCTGGTCTTCCTCCCTCACACAGATAACTATTCCTCTCAGCCTGGTCTTCCTCCCTCACACAGATAACTATTCCTCTCAGCCTGGTCTTCCTCCCTCACACAGATAACTATTCCTCAAGCCTGGTCTTCCTCCCACAAACAGATGACTATTCCTCTCAGCCTGGTCTTCCTCCCTCACACAGATAACTATTCCCCTGGTTTGGTCTTCCTCCCTCACACAGATAACTATTCCTCTCAGCCTGGTCTTCCTCCCACAAACAGATGACTAATTCCTCTCAGCCTGGTCTTCCTCCCACAAACAGATGACTAATTCCTCTCAGCCTGGTCTTCCTCCCTCACACAGATAACTATTCCTCTCAGCCTGGTCTTCCTCCCTCACACAGATTACTAATTCCTCTCAGCCTGGTCTTCCTCCCTCACACAGATGACTATTCCTCTCAGCCTGGTCTTCCTCCCTCACACAGATGACTATTCCTCTCAGCCTGGTCTTCCTCCCACACACAGATGACTATTCCTCTCAGCCTGGTCTTCCTCCCACAAACAGATAACTATTCCTCTCAGCCTGGTATTCCTCCCACAAACAGATAACTATTCCTCTCAGCCTGGTCTTCCTCCCTCACACAGATAACTATTCCCCTGGTTTGGTCTTCCTCCCTCACACAGATAACTATTCCTCTCAGCCTGGTCTTCCTCCCTCACACAGATTACTAATTCCTCTCAGCCTGGTCTTCCTCCCTCACACAGATGACTATTCCTCTCAGCCTGGTCTTCCTCCCACACACAGATGACTATTCCTCTCAGCCTGGTCTTCCTCCCTCACACAGATGACTATTCCTCTCAGCCTGGTCTTCCTCCCTCACACAGATAACTATTCCTCTCAGCCTGGTCTTCCTCCCCTCTTCCTCCCTCACAGATAACTATTCCTCTCAGCCTGGTCTTCCTCCCTCACACAGATAACTATTCCTCTCAGCCTGGTCTTCCTCCCTCACACAGATAACTATTCCTCTCAGCCTGGTCTTCCTCCCTCACACAGATAACTATTCCTCTCAGCCTGGTCTTCCTCCCTCACACAGATAACCTCTCAGCCTGGTCTTCCTCCCTCACACAGATAACTATTCCTCTCAGCCTGGTCTTCCTCCCTCACACAGATAACTATTCCTCTCAGCCTGGTCTTCCTCCCTCACACAGATAACTATTCCTCTCAGCCTGGTCTTCCTCCCTCCCAGATAACTATTCCTCTCAGCCTGGTCTTCCTCCCTCCACAGATAACTATTCACACAGATAACTATTCCTCTCAGCCTGGTCTTCCTCCCTCACACAGATAACTATTCCTCTCAGCCTGGTCTTCCTCCCTCACACAGATAACTATTCCTCTCAGCCTGGTCTTCCTCCCTCACACAGATAACTATTCCTCTCAGCCTGGTCTTCCTCCCTCACACAGATAACTATTCCTCTCAGCCTGGTCTTCCTCCCTCACACAGATAACTATTCCTCTCAGCCTGGTCTTCCTCCCTCAAACAGATAACTATTCCTCTCAGCCTGGTCTTCCTCCCTCACACAGATAACTATTCCTCTCAGCCTGGTCTTCCTCCCTCACACAGATAACTATTCCTCTCAGCCTGGTCTTCCTCCCTCACACAGATAACTATTCCTCTCAGCCTGGTCTTCCTCCCTCACACAGATAACTATTCCTCTCAGCCTGGTCTTCCTCCCTCACACAGATAACTATTCCTCTCAGCCTGGTCTTCCTCCCTATTCCTCTCACACAGATAACTATTCCTCTCAGCCTGGTCTTCCTCCCTCACACAGATAACTATTCCTCTCAGCCTGGTCTTCCTCCCTCCACAGATAACTCAGCCTGGTCTTCCTCCCTCACACAGATAACTATTCCTCTCAGCCTGGTCTTCCTCCCTCACACAGATAACTATTCCTCTCAGCCTGGTCTTCCTCCCTCACACAGATAACTATTCCTCTCAGCCTGGTCTTCCTCCCTCACACAGATAACTATTCCTCTCAGCCTGGTCTTCCTCCCTCACACAGATAACTATTCCTCTCAGCCTGGTCTTCCTCCCTCACACAGATAACTATTCCTCTCAGCCTGGTCTTCCTCCCTCACACAGATAACTATTCCTCTCAGCCTGGTCTTCCTCCCTCACACAGATAACTATTCCTCTCAGCCTGGTCTTCCTCCCTCACACAGATAACTATTCCTCTCAGCCTGGTCTTCCTCCCTCACACAGATAACTATTCCTCTCAGCCTGGTCTTCCTCCCTCACACAGATAACTATTCCTCTCAGCCTGGTCTTCCTCCCTCACACAGATAAGGAAATGGTCATCAGAAGTGTTGAAGCGAAGGGACAATTCATCATTCAGAGATTACAAGTTGTGCATTGCCATATCATCAGGCAGGCATCATCCGGCAAGCATTCACAGCAAGTCAAATGCTGTGTACAACGTTTGAAAATGCAGGGTTACTGGTAGATAGATACCTGTTGTTGATGTATTGTCCAGCTGTTCCACTTGTCAATCTGAAAAGCACAATAATATATTGCAGAAGATGGACAACAGAATTACAGACAGAACCCCCCCCCCCCTTCCTCCATCCCTCCATCTCTCCTTTCAACACATTTAAAAACAAAAAAGAAGAAGAACTCCAATCTTGATTCATTACTTGAGCCACCCAGTTTTCAGTAGTCTTTAATCTAACACACCACTATCATAGCTGAACTATCATCGCGGCCGGCTGTCCATAATATCAAACTCGTAAAAACCTTCTATAATAATCACATTTCAGTTCAGAGAGGCTGCATGAAGATCTTACTCATCATCATTTTCTGGTGTAATATATTAGCTAGGCTTTGATCCATTTAATGTGTGCGAGAGAAAGAGAGAGGTGGTTATGTCTTCCTCCCCGAGAGAGAGAGAGAGAGAGTAGGAGAGAGAGAGAGAGAGAGAGAGAGAGAGAGAGAGAGAGAGAGAGAGAGAGAGAGAGGAGAGGGGTGATGTCTGCCTCCCTGAGAGAGAGAGAGAGAGAGAGAGAGAGAGAGAGGGAGAGAGAGAGAGAGAGAGAGGGAGACAGAGAGAGAGGGAGAGAGAAGGAGAGAGGGGGGTGATGTCTGCCTCCCTGAGAGAGAGAGGTGGTGATAGAGAGAGAGAGAGAGAGAGAGAGAGAGAGAGAGAGAGAGAGAGAGAGAGAGAGAGAGAGAGAGAGAGTTGGTGATGTCTGCCTCCCTGAGAGAGAGAGAGAGAGAGAGAGAGAGAGAGAGAGAGAGAGAGAGAGAGAGAGAGAGAGAGAGGGGGTGATGTCTGCCTCCCTGAGAGAGAGAGAGAGAGAGAGAGAGAGAGAGAGAGAGAGAGAGAGAGAGAGGTGGGGATGTCTGCCTCCCTGAGAAAGAGAGAGAGAGAGAGGTGGTGATGTCTGCCTCCCTGAGAGAGAGAGAGAGAGAGAGAGAGAGAGAGAGAGAGAGAGAGGGGGCGGGGGGTGATGACTGCCTCCCTGAGAGAGAGAGAGAGAGAGAGAGAGAGAGAGAGAGAGAGAGAGGAGAGAGAGAGAGAGAGAGAGGAGACAGAGAGAGGGGGAGAGAGAAGGAGAGAGGGGGTGATGTCTGCCTCCCTGAGAGAGAGAGTGGTGATAAGGGGGAGAGGGAGAGGGAGAGGAGAGGGGAGGGGAGAGAGGAGAGAGAGAGAGAGAGAGAGAGAGAGAGAGAGTGGGTGATGTCTGCCTCCCTGAGAGAGAGAGAGAGAGAGAGAGAGAGAGAGAGAGAGAGAGAGAGAGAGAGGGGGGTGATGTCTGCCTCCCTGAGAGAGAGAGAGAGAGAGAGAGAGAGAGAGAGAGAGAGAGAGGTGGGGATGTCTGCCTCCCTGAGAAAGAGAGAGAGAGAGAGGTGGTGATGTCTGCCTCCCTGAGAGAGAGAGAGAGAGAGAGAGAGAGAGAGAGAGAGAGAGAGAGAGAGAGGAGGGGGGGGGGTGATGACTGCCTCCCTGAGAGAGAGAGAGAGAGAGAGAGAGAGAGAGAGAGAGAGAGAGAGAGAGAGAGAGAGAGAGAGAGAGAGAGAGGGGGGGTGATGTCTGCCTCCCTGAGAGAGAGAGAGAGAGAGAGAGAGAGAGGGGGGGGTCTCTCTCTGACTCTCTCAGTATGTAGACCAATGATCTCTGACTCTCTCAGTATGTAGACCAATGACCTCTGACTCTCTCAGTATGTAGACCAATGATCTCTGACTCTCTCAGTATGTAGACCAATGATCTCTGACTCTCTCAATATGTAGACCAATGATCTCTGACTCTCTCAGTATGTCGACCAATGATCTCTGACTCTCTCAGTATGTAGACCAATGATCTCTGACTCTCTCAGTATGTAGACCAATGATCTCTGACTCTCTCAGTATGTCGACCAATGATCTCTGACTCTCTCAGTATGTAGACCAATGATCTCTGACTCTCTCAGTATGTAGACCAATGATCTCTGACTCTCTCAGTATGTAGACCAATGATCTCTGACTCTCTCAGTATGTAGACCAATGATCTCTGACTCTCTCAGTATGTAGACCAATGATCTCTGACTCTCTCAGTATGTAGACCAATGAGCTCTGACTCTCTCAGTATGTAGACCAATGACCCCTGACTCTCTCAGTATGTAGACCAATGATCTCTGACTCTCTCAGTATGTAGACCAATAATCTCTAACTCTCTCAGTATGTAGACCAATGATCTCTGACTCTCTCAGTATGTAGACCAATGATCTCTGACTCTCTCAGTTTGTAGACCAATGATCTCTGACTCTCAGTATGTAGACCAATGAGCTCTGACTCTCTCAGTATGTCGACCAATGATCTCTGACTCTCTCAGTATGTAGACCAATGATCTCTGACTCTCTCAGTATGTAGACCAATGATCTCTGACTCTCTCAGTATGTAGACCAATGATCTCTAACTCTCTCAGTTTGTAGACCAATGATCTCTAACTCTCTCAGTTTGTAGACCAATGATCTCTAACTCTCTCAGTTTGTAGACCAATGATCTCTAACTCTCTCAGTTTGTAGACCAATGATCTCTAACTCTCTCAGTTTGTAGACCAATGATCTCTGACTCTCTCAGTTTGTAGACCAATGATCTCTAACTCTCTCAGTATGTAGACCAATGATCTCTAACTCTCTCAGTTTTTAGACCAATGATCTCTGACTCTCTCAGTATGTAGACCAATGATCTCTAACTCTCTCAGTATGTAGACCAATGAGCTCTGACTCTCTCAGTATGTAGACCAATGATCTCTAACTCTCTCAGTATGTAGACCAATGATCTCTGACTCTCTCAGTTTGTAGACCAATGATCTCTGACTCTCTCAGTATGTAGACCAATGACCTCTGACTCTCTCAGTATGTAGACCAATGATCTCTGACTCTCAGTATGTAGACCAATGATCTCTAACTCTCTCAGTATGTAGACCAATGATCTCTGACTCTCTCAGTTTGTAGACCAATGCTCTCTGACTCTCTCAGTATGTAGACCAATGATCTCTGACTCTCTCAGTATGTAGACCAATGAGCTCTGACTCTCTCAGTATGTAGACCAATGATCTCTAACTCTCTCAGTATGTAGACCAATGATCTCTGACTCTCTCAGTATGTAGACCAATGAGCTCTGACTCTCTCAGTATGTCGACCAATGAGCTCTGACTCTCTCAGTATGTCGACCAATGAGCTCTGACTCTCTCAGTATGTAGACCAATGATCTCTGACTCTCTCAGTTTGTAGACCAATGATCTCTGACTCTCTCAGTTTGTAGACCAATGAGCTCTGACTCTCTCAGTATGTAGACCAATGATCTCTGACTCTCTCAGTATGTAGACCAATGATCTCAATTCAATTCAAGGGGCTTTATTGGCATAGGAAACATATGTTAACATTGCTAAAGTAAGTGAGTTAGATAATAAACAAAAGTGAAATAAACAATAAATATGAACAGTAAACATTACACTCACCGTAGTTCCAAAA
>NC_068433.1:7282864-7285364 GCF_023373465.1 Oncorhynchus keta
AGAGGTTAGAATGTAGGGGCGGCAGGTAGCCTAGAGGTTAGAGTGTAGGGGCGGCAGGTAGCCTAGTGGTTAGAGCGTTGGGCTAGTAACCGAAAGGTTGGTGGACCGAATCCCTGAGCTGATAAGGTCAAAATCCCATGAACAAGGCAGTTAACCCACTGTTCCCCGGTAGGCCGTTATTGTAAATAAGAATTTGTTCTTAACTGACTTGCCTAGTTAAATAAAAGTTAAATAAAGCTTAAATAAATATATAGAAATGTGGAGATGGGAAGAAATAGCTGATAGATGATAAGCATAGCAGTGTTGACGTTGAACACTGGGTGGTTTTAATTTTGTACTTTTGTGTTTGAACACTGCAGTTACTGTTCACCAACATCATGACCAGAGCTACGGTTCTGCTAAGAGCTACGGTTCTGCTACGAGCTGCGATTCTGCTACGAGCTACGGTTCTGCTAAGAGCTATGGTTCTGCTATGAGCTACGGTTCTGCTAAGAGCTATGGTTCTGCTAAGCGCTACGGTTCTGCTGAGCGCTACGGTTATGCTACGAGCTACGGTTCTGCTACGAGCTACGGTTCTGCTAAGAGCTACGGTTCTGCTAAGAGCTACGGTTCTGCTATGAGCTACGGTTCTGCTAAGCGCTGCGGTTCTGCTAAGAGCTACGGTTCTGCTAAGAGCGACGGTTCTGCTATGAGCTACGGTTCTGCTATGAGCTACGGTTCTGCTACGAGCTACGGTTCTGCTAAGAGCCACGGTTCTGCTAAGAGCTACGGTTCTGCTAAGAGCTACGGTTCTGCTATGAGCTACGGTTCTGCTAAGAGCTACGGTTCTGCTACGAGCTACGGTTCTGCTAAGAGCCACGGCTCTGCTACGAGCTACGGTTCTGCTACGAGCTACTGTTCTGCTATGAGCTACGGTTCTGCTAAGAGCTACGGCTCTGCTACGAGCTACGGTTCTGCTAAGAGCCACGGTTCTGCTAAGAGCTACGGCTCTGCTACGAGCTACGGTTCTGCTACGAGCTACGGCTCTGCTAAGAGCTACGGCTCTGCTACGAGCTACGGTTCTGCTATGAGCTACGGCTCTGCTACGAGCTACGGTTCTGCTACGAGCTACGGCTCTGCTACGAGCTACGGTTCTGCTACGAGCTACGGTTCTGCTACGAGCTACGGTTCTGCTACGAGCTACGGCTCTGCTACGAGCTACGGCTCTGCTACGAGCTGGAAACTGGCCACTGAACCACTGGAACACAGGCTAGAGAGACAGGAAATAGATCCCCTGGAACAATGGAGACCCAAGCTAAGCAGATTCAGCACTATGGGGGTTGTTGGAGACTCGTTGAAGGCCGTAGAGGTAAACATCAAGACCGGTTTCTCGCTGGAAACGTGCCGTGACTTACACGGTAATACAATCACTTGTATTGCTCTCCAGCTCTCCCACGGAGAGAAGGATGATATGTTAGGAGAGTTAAGTCTTTGTAGACTAGCTGGCAGACTGTATTGATGTGGATTAAGTAAGAGAGGCAAGTTGAAGCGACTCAGTGCAATTTGAACAGGTTTCAGTGTTGCAGCATGGAAGCTGAAATATTGTTTGAGTTACTTAAAAAACAATGTAGTAAACGTAGTAAAGCTGACGCAGAGAGACGGTGAGCCGGGCGCCCAATGAGAAGACAAGCCACAGAGAGACGGTGAGCCGGGCGCCCAATGAGAAGACAAGCCACAGAGAGACGGTGAGCCGGGCGCCCAATGAGAAGACAAGCCACAGAGAGACGGTGAGCCGGGCGCCCAATGAGAAGACAAGCCACAGAGAGACGGTGAGCCGGCGCCCAATGAGAAGACAAGCCACAGAGAGACAGTGAGCCGGGCGTCCAATGAGAAGACAAGCCACAGAGAGACGGTGAGCCGGGCGCCCAATGAGAAGACAAGCCACAGAGAGACGGTGAGCCGGGCGCCCAATGAGAAGACAAGCCACAGAGAGACAGTGAGCCGGCGCCCAATGAGAAGACAAGCCACAGAGAGACGGGGAGCCGGCGCCCAATGAGAAGACAAGCAACAGAGAGACGGTGAGCCGGCGCCCAATGAGAAGACAAGCCACAGAGAGACGGTGAGCCGGGCGCCCAATGAGAAGACAAGCCACAGAGAGACGGGGAGGGTTGTCCATTTGCACAGCGTGAGACTGGGGCACAGAGTCACAAAGTACAACCGACTGTATTTCAGAGACACAGAATATGTTACTTGGCAGCATCTGGGTTTATTTTAACCCCGTGTGAGCCTCTAGTCCAGAGGTTTTGTCTGGCCCACAGAATGTAATTTAGAGAGAGAGTTCCAGAGAAACAGGAGAGGGCCTCAGGGAACTCAGGCTGCCAACTAGGGGAAACTGGGAAATATTTACTGCCTCTTTTTGTATTAATGGACCGCCCATCCCAGATGGGTCTGGTTGGAAGAGGACCAGCGAGGGGGAGGGTTGATTTTTATGGTGTAATGCTGTTTTGACTCCAACTTCAGA
>NC_068433.1:7290364-7300364 GCF_023373465.1 Oncorhynchus keta
TATTTGCGTGTTTTAACCACTCCTTTATAAATGGTAGATTATCGGACACTCAACAAGAAGGTCTGATTTCATTATTACTGAAACAGGATCCAAGTGGTAAATATAAAGATCTAGTCCATTTAAAAAATTTGGGGCCTCTTACACTTCATTGTTGTGATGTAAAAATTCTAGCTACATGCTTAGCGCTTTGAATTTAAAACGGTATTGTCTGATATAATTCATCCTAATCAGACATTTTTTTTTTTTTACATGGACGATACGTTGGAGATAATATAAGATAAGTAATGGAAACAATAGAACAAATATGAAATATCTGGGAAATCAGGCCTGGTTTTCATAGCTGACTTTAAAAAGGCCTTTGATAAAGTACGACTGGATTTTATATATAAATGCCTATAATATTTCAATTTTGGAGAATCTCTTTTACAACGGGTTAAAGTTATGTATAGTATCCCCAGTTGTAAAATAGTAAATAATGGCTACATCTCAGAAAGTTTGAAACTGTCAAGAGGAGTAAAACAAGGTTGTCCACCATCGGCATAAATGTTAGCTGTTAAAATTACAGTGTGACATCACAGCAGCAAGATTTGTGACCTGTTTGCCACAAGAAAAGGGCAACCAGTGAAGAACAAACACCATTGTAAATACAACCCATATTTATGTTTATTTATTTACCCTTTTATACTTCAGCACATCGTTACACCACAGTATATAGACATAATATGACATTTGAAATGTCTCTTTTCCTTTGGAACTTTTGAGTGTAATGTTTACTGTTAATTTTTTATTGTTTATTTCACATTTGTTTATTATCTATTTCACTTGCTTTGGCAATGTTAACATGTGGGTCCCATGCCAATAAAGCCCCTTTAATTGAATTGATATATACGTTTGTGAGTGTAAGTGTAATTTACTAATGTTTCCCTTGTTTATTTCCCTTTTGTTTATTGTCTATTGTATTTGCTTTTGCAATGTAAACACATGTTTCCCATGCCAATTGAGACCTTTGAATTGAATTGAGAGAGAGGGAGAGAGGGAGAGGGAGAGGGAGAGAGGGAGAGGGAGAGAGGGGCGAGGGAGAGAGGGCGAGGGAGAGGGAGAGAGGGAGGGAGGGAGAGAGGGAGGGAGAGAGGGCGAGGGAGGGAGAGAGAGGGAGGGAGGGGAGAGAGGGGAGGGAGAGAGGGAGGGAGGGAGGGAGGGAGGGAGGGAGAGAGGGAGGGAGGGAGAGAGAGAGGGGAGGGAGAGAGGGAGGGAGGAGAGAGGGGAGAGAGAGGAGGGAGAGGGGCGAGGAGAGGAGAGAGGGAGAGAGGGAGGGAGAGAGGGGGGGAGAGAGGGAGGGAGAGAGGGCGAGGGAGAGAGGGAGGGAGAGAGGGAGGGAGGGAGAGAGGGAGGGAGAGAGGGAGGGAGGGAGAGGGGCGAGGGAGAGAGGGAGGGAGGGAGAGAGAGGGGCGAGGGAGAGAGGGAGGGAGGGAGAGAGGGAGAGAGGGAGGGAGAGGAGGGAGGGAGAGAGGGCGAGAGAGGGGGAGGGAGGGAGAGAG
The DNA here is from genome assembly GCF_023373465.1 of Oncorhynchus keta. Classification (NCBI taxonomy): domain Eukaryota; kingdom Metazoa; phylum Chordata; class Actinopteri; order Salmoniformes; family Salmonidae; genus Oncorhynchus; species Oncorhynchus keta. The sequence goes on from NC_068433.1 coordinate 7,291,903, forward strand.
GGAGGGAGAGGGGAGGGAGGAGAGAGGGAGGGAGAGAGGGAGAGGGAGGGGAGAGAGGGAGGGAGGGAGAGAGAGAGGGAGGGAGAGAGGGAGGGAGGGAGAGGGAGAGAGGGAGGGAGAGGGGGAGGGAGAGAGGGAGGGAGGGAGAGAGGGCGAGAGAGGGAGGAGGGAGGGAGGGAGAGAGGGAGGGAGAGAGGGAGGGAGAGAGGGAGGGAGAGAGGGAGGGAGGGAGAGAGGGAGAGAGGGCGAGGGAGAGAGGGAGGGAGGGAGGGGGCGAGGGAGAGAGGGGCGAGGGAGGGGAGAGGGAGGGAGGGAGGGAGAGAGGGAGGGAGAGAGGGAGAGGAGAGAGGAGGAGAGGGAGAGGGGGAGAGGAGAGAGGGAGAGGGGAGGGAGGGAGGGAGGGAGGGAGAGAGAGAGGGAGGGAGAGAGGAGGGAGAGGGGGAGAGAGGGAGGGAGAGAGGGAGGGAGGGAGAGAGGGAGAGGGAGAGAGGGAGAGAGAGAGAGGGAGGGAGAGGGAGGGAGAGAGAGGCAGGGAGAGAGGGAGAGAGGGAGGGAGAGGGAGAGAGGGCGAGGGAGAGAGGGAGGGAGAGAGGGAGGGAGGGAGAGAGGAGAGAGGGAGAGAGAGAGAGGGAGAGAGAGAGAAGGAGAGAGGGAGAGAGAGAGGGAGAACACCAAACAGATGGTCGTGTTTGAGTAATGTGAGTCTGGCCCTATAGACTTGTAGCTATGAAATATTTGGCTTGTGTAAAGGAAGGCATGTTTAAAAGGGGGAGAATCACAGAATCCTTCGGAAATGACTGCTCTGTGTTCCACATTTCCTGTCCCTCTCTCTCTCTCTCTCTCTCTCTCTCTCTCTCTCTCTCTCACACACACACACACACACACACACACACACACACACACACACACACACACACACACACACACACACACACACACACACACACACACACACACACACACGTCTCTCCGATGACAGATCCCTGTCCTCTTCCCAAAGGCTCTTCCCGAGAACACAGCAGCCTGGTCTGTCTGTCAAAGCTCATTCTTGCTACTTTAACGACCAGAGACTGAGGCCAGAGCCTGAGACGAGAGCCTGGGGCCAGAGACTAGAACCCAGAGACTAGAGACTGAGGCCAGAGACCAGAGACTGAGACGAGAGCCTGGGGCCAGAGACTAGAACCCAGAGACTAGAGACTGAGGCCAGAGATCAGAGACTGAGACGAGAGCCTGGGGCCAGAGACTAGAACCCAGAGACTAGAGACTGAGGCCAGAGACCAGAGACTGAGACGAGAGCCTGGGGCCAGAGACTAGAACCCAGAGACTAGAGACTGAGGCCAGAGATCAGAGACTGAGACGAGAGCCTGGGGCCAGAGACTAGAACCCAGAGACTAGAGACTGAGGCCAGAGACCAGAGACTGAGACGAGAGCCTGGGGCCAGAGACTAGAACCCAGAAACTAGAGACTGAGGCCAGAGACTAGAACCCAGAGACTAGAACCCAGAAACTAGAGACTGAGGCCAGAGACCAGAGACTGAGACGAGAGCCTGGGGCCAGAGACTAGAACCCAGAGACTAGAGACTGAGGCCAGAGACCAGAGACTGAGACGAGAGCCTGGGGCCAGAGACTAGAACCCAGAGACTAGAGACTGAGGCCAGAGATCAGAGACTGAGACGAGAGCCTGGGGCCAGAGACTAGAACCCAGAGACGAGAGACTGAGGCCAGAGGCCAGGGTCTGAGACCAGAGACTGGAACCCAGAGACTAGAGAATGTGGCCAGAGGCCAGAGATTGAGGCCAGAGACTAGAGAATGCGGCCAGAGACTGGGGACAGAGACAGAGACAAGAGACTACATACTGAGGCCAAAGGCTGAGGCAAGAGAATGAGCAGAGACTGAGGCCAGACACTAGAGTCTGAGGCCAGAGACTGAGTCCATAGACTGAGGCCAGAGACCAGAGAATGAGGTCATAGTAAGAGCCCAGACACTAGAGTCTGAGACTGAGTCCAGAGTCTAGAGACTGCGTCCAGAGTCTAGAGACTGAGGCCAGAGTCTGAGGCCAGAGTCTGAGGCCAGAGTCTAGAGACTGAGGCCAGACACGGAGGCCTGAGCCAAGAGACTGAGGCCAGAGACCAGAGATTGAGGCCAGAGACCCAGAGAATGAGGCCAGAGACTAGAGACTGAAGCCAGACACTGAGGCTAGAGAACAGAGACTGAGGCCAGAGACCCAGAGATTGAGCGCAGAGACTAGAGTCTGAGGCCAGAGTCTAGAGACCAGAGATTGAGGCCAGAGACCTCGAGATTGAGGCCAGAGACTAGAGACTGAGGCCAGAGTCTAGAGACTGAGGCCAAAGACTGAGGCCAGAGACCTAGAGATTGAGACCAGAGACTAGAGACTGAGGCCAGAGTCTAGAGACTGAGGCCAGAGCCTGAGAACCAGAGAATGAGGCTAGAGTCTGAGGCCAGAGTCTAGAGACCGATGCCAGAGACTGATGCCAGAGACTGATGCCAGAGACTGATGCCAGAGACAGGCCAGAAACTGAGAACTAGAGACTGAGGCCAGAGACTGAGAACTAGAGACTGAGGCCAGAGTCTAGAGACCAGAGACTGAGACCAGAGACTGAGGCCAGAGACTGAGGCCAGAGACTGAGGCCAGAGTCTAGAGACCAGAGACTGAGGCCAGAGACTGAGGCCAGAGACTGAGACCAGAGACTGAGGCCAGAGTCTAGAGACTAGAGACTGAGGCCAGAGTCTAGAGACCAGAGACTGAGGCTAGAGTCTGAGGTCAGAGTCTAGAGACTGATGCCAGAGACTGATGCCAGAGACTGAGGCCAGAGTCTAGAGCCCAGAGACTGAGGCTAGAGTCTGAGGCCAGAGTCTAGAGACTGATGCCAGAGACTGAGGCCAGAGTCTAGAGACCAGAGTCTAGAGACTGAATCCAGAGACCTAGAGATTGAGACCAGAGACGAGAGACTGAGGCCAGAGTCTAGAGACTGAGGCCAGAGCCTGAGAACCAGAGACTGAGGCCAGAAACTGAGAACTAGAGACTGAGGCCAGAGACTGAGACATGAGACTGAGGCCAGAGTCTAGAGACCAGAGACTGAGGCCAGAGTCTAGAGACCAGAGACTGAGGCCAGAGACTGAGGCCAGAGACTGAGGCCAGAGTCTAGAGCCCAGAGACTGAAGCCAGAGACTGAGGTCAGAGACTGAGACCCGAGACTGAGGCCAGAGTCTAGAGACCAGAGACTGAGGCCAGAGTCTAGAGACCAGAGACTGAGGCTAGAGTCTGAGGCCAGAGTCTAGAGACTGTGGCCAGAGTCTAGAGACCAGAGACTGAGGCCAGAGTCTAGAGACTGAGGCCAGAGACTGAGGCCAGAGTCTAGAGCCCAGAGACTGAAGCCAGAGACTGAGGCCAGAGACTGAGGCCAGAGACTGAGGCCAGAGTCTAGAGACCAGAGACTGAGGCCAGAGTCTAGAGACCAGAGACTGAGGCCAGAGACTGAGGCCAGAGACTGAGGCCAGAGACTGAGGCCAGAGTCTAGAGCCCAGAGACTGAAGCCAGAGACTGAGGCCAGAGACTGAGACCAGAGACTGAGGCCAGAGTCTAGAGACCAGAGACTGAGGCCAGAGTCTAGAGACCAGAGACTGAGGCTAGAGTCTGAGGCCAGAGTCTAGAGACTGTTGCCAGAGTCTAGAGGCCAGAGACTGAGGCCAGAGTCTAGAGGCCAGAGACTAGAGGCCAGAGACTGAGGCCAGAGACTGAGGCCAGAGTCTGAGGCCAGAGTCTAGAGACCAGAGACTGAGGCCAGAGTCTGAGGCCAGAGTCTAGAGACCAGAGACTGAGGCCAGAGTCTAGAGACTGAGGCCAGAGTCTGAGGCCAGAGTCTAGAGACCAGAGACTGAGGCCTGAGTCTAGAGACTGAGGCCAGAGTCTGAGGCCAGAGTCTAGAGACCAGAGACTGAGGCCAGAGTCTAGAGACTGAGGCCAGAGTCTGAGGCCAGAGTCTAGAGCCCAGAGACTGAGGCCAGAGTCTGAGGCCAGAGTCTAGAGACCCGAGTCTGAGGCCAGAGTCTAGAGGCCAGAGACTGAGGCCAGAGTCTAGAGACTGAGGCCAGAGTCTAGAGGCCAGAGACTGAGGCCAGAGACTGAGGCCAGAGTCTAGAGACCAGAGACTGAGGCCAGAGTCTAGAGACCAGAGACTGAGGCTAGAGTCTAGAGACCAGAGACTGAGGCTAGAGTCTGAGGCCAGAGTCTAGAGACTGTGGCCAGAGTCTAGAGGCCAGAGACTGAGGCCAGAGTCTAGAGACCAGAGACTGAGGCCAGAGGCTGAGGCCAGAGACTGAGGCCAGAGACTGAGGCCAGAGTCTAGAGGCCAGAGACTGAGGCCAGAGACTGAGGCCAGAGTCTAGAGGCCAGAGACTGAGGCCAGAGACTGAGGCCAGAGTCTGAGGCCAGAGTCTAGAGGCCAGAGACTGAGGCCAGAGTCTAGAGACTGAGGCCAGAGTCTGAGGCCAGAGTCTAGAGGCCAGAGACTGAGGCCAGAGACTGAGGCCAGAGTCTAGAGACCAGAGACTGAGGCCAGAGTCTAGAGACCAGAGACTGAGGCTAGAGTCTAGAGACCAGAGACTGAGGCTAGAGTCTGAGGCCAGAGTCTAGAGACTGTGGCCAGAGTCTAGAGGCCAGAGACTGAGGCCAGAGTCTAGAGACCAGAGACTGAGGCCAGAGACTGAGGCCAGAGACTGAGGCCAGAGTCTAGAGGCCAGAGACTGAGGCCAGAGACTGAGGCCAGAGTCTAGAGGCCAGAGACTGAGGCCAGAGACTGAGGCCAGAGTCTGAGGCCAGAGTCTAGAGGCCAGAGACTGAGGCCAGAGTCTAGAGACCAGAGACTGAGGCCAGAGACTGAGGCCAGAGTCTGAGGCCAGAGTCTAGAGGCCAGAGACTGAGGCCAGAGTCTAGAGACCAGAGACTGAGGCCAGAGTCTAGAGGCCAGAGACTGAGGCCAGAGTCTAGAGACCAGAGACTGAGGCCAGAGTCTAGAGACCAGAGTCTAGAGGCCAGAGACTGAGGCCAGAGTCTAGAGACCAGAGACTGAGGCCAGAGTCTGAGGCCAGAGTCTGAGGCCAGAGTCTAGAGGCCAGAGACTGAGGCCAGAGTCTGAGGCCAGAGTCTAGAGGCCAGAGACTGAGACCAGAGACTGAGGCCAGAGTCTGAGGCCAGAGTCTAGAGGCCAGAGACTGAGGCCAGAGTCTAGAGGCCAGAGACTGAGGCCAGAGTCTGAGGCCAGAGTCTAGAGGCCAGTCTAGAGGCCAGAGTCTAGAGGCCAGAGTCTAGAGGCCAGAGACTGAGGCTAGAGGCCAGAGACTGAGGCTAGAGACTGAGGCCAGAGGCCAGAGACTGAGGCCAGAGACTGAGGCCAGAGTCTGAGGCCAGAGTCTAGAGGCCAGAGACTGAGGCTAGAGGCCAGAGACTGAGGCTAGAGGCCAGAGACTGAGGCTAGAGGCCAGAGACTGAGGCCAGAGTCTGAATGAAAGACTAGATTCATCACAATCCAATGTCAAACAAAATCCTATTTCCACACTAGGATTTCCTAACATGAAGATTTGTTACAGAGTTTGTTAGAAGTGGAGACGGCAACTGCATTATCATGTTCCACAAGCCTAATGATACACAGCAGTACTGAGTCCAACAGCTAACCTTGACCCCTAGACAGCAACAGAGCTTGGGACTGGAGCGAAGGACTTTCAGACGTAGGGTGACTGGCCCTGGACATACACGCTGGCAAATTAGTGTTACAGTCCTTCCTTAGTCTGGGAGGAATGTCATGTAACCACAGACACACACATCCAGTATGCACGCACACACACAAGTTACTGCGGAAACTACATTTTTTTATAGTTTGCGCAGCCATATACTTTGAGCAAAAATCCCAAGTTCTGTCTGAAATCTACCATGATGTGACTGAAATCTACCATGATTTGTCTGAAATCTACCATGATGTGACTGAAATCTACCATGATGTGACTGAAATCTACCATGATTTGTCTGAAATCTACCATGATGTGACTGAAATCTACCATGATTTGTCTGAAATCTACCATGATGTGACTGAAATCTACCATGATGTGATTGAAATCTACCATGATTTGTCTGAAATCTACCATGATGTGACTGAAATCTACCATGATTTGTCTGAAATCTACCATGATTTGTCTGAAATCTACCATGATGTGACTGAAATCTACCATGATGTGACTGAAATCTACCATGATTTGTCTGAAATCTACCATGATTTGTCTGAAATCTACCATGATGTGACTGAAATCTACCATGATTTGTCTGAAATCTACCATGATCTGTCTGAAATCTACCATGATGTGACTGAAATCTACCATGATTTGTCTGAAATCTACCATGATGTGACTGAAATCTACCATGATGTGACTGAAATCTACCATGATTTGTCTGAAATCTACCATGATGTGACTGAAATCTACCATGATTTGTCTGAAATCTACCATGATGTGACTGAAATCTACCATGATGTGACTGAAATCTACCATGATTTGTCTGAAATCTACCATGATTTGTCTGAAATCTACCATGATGTGACTGAAATCTACCATGATGTGACTGAAATCTACCATGATGTGACTGAAATCTACCATGATTTGTCTGAAATCTACCATGATTTGTCTGAAATCTACCATGATGTGACTGAAATCTACCATGATTTGTCTGAAATCTACCATAATCTGACTGAAATCTACCGTGATGTGACTGAAATCTACCATGATGTGACTGAAATCTACCATGATTTGACTGAAATCTACCATGATTTGTCTGAAATCTACCATGATTTGACTGAAATCTACCATGATTTGTCTGAAATCTACCATGATCTGACTGAAATCTACCATGATTTGTCTGAAATCTACCATGATTTGACTGAAATCTACCATGATTTGACTGAAATCTACCATGATTTGTCTGAAATCTACCATGATCTGACTGAAATCTACCATGATTTGTCTGAAATCTACCATGATTTGTCTGAAATCTACCATGATTTGACTGAAATCTACCATGATCTGACTGAAATCTATCATGATTTGTCTGAAATCTACCATGATCTGACTGAAATCTACCATGATCTGACTGAAATCTACCACAATTTGTCTGAAATCTACCATGATTTGACTGAAATCTACCATGATTTGTCTGAAATCTACCATGATTTGACTGAAATCTACCATGATTTGTCTGAAATCTACCATGATCTGACTGAAATCTACCACGATCTGACTGAAATCTACCATGATCTGACTGAAATCTACCATGATCTGACTGAAATCTACCATGATCTGTTTGAAATCTACCATGATTTGACTGAAATCTACCATGATTTGTCTGAAATCTATCATGATCTGACTGAAATCTACCATGATCTGACTGAAATCTACCATGATTTGTCTGAAATCTATCATGATCTGACTGAAATCTACCATGATCTGACTGAAATCTACCATGATTTGTCTGAAATCTACCATGATCTGACTGAAATCTACCATGATCTCACTGAAATATACCATGATCTGACTGAAATATACCATGATCTTATTACATATGTGAAGTAGTCTGCCAGTCCCAGTCTCTCTATGTGAATCCCAGACTCCTGTTTTCCTAGATGTCCCTGTTTGGAGAGAACGACTGTGACGGGAACAGGACATCATTACATCAGTTGTGACGTTGCTCTGCCTATTGGTGATGTTTTCTAAAGGCTATTCCATCTTCTATCCCCCCTCAACTCCCTCTCTCTCTTACACACACACACACACACACCACACACACACACACACACACACACACACACACACACACACACACACACACACACACACACACACACACACACACACACACACACACACACACACACACACAGCAAACATCATAATAATAGCCAGTCAGCGTTACCTTAACCAAGCACATCTGTGGATGGTCCTCGTAAGTGTTCTACTGTAACCAATGGTAACGGCATAAGCTAGACCTCCCATCCGTTTGTTTGGTTGTCTTATATCACGTCTGTTCCAGAACCGGAATGCTGCCTGACCCTATTTGGCAGAGTGATGAATGTCTCCCTTCAGTCGTTGTTCTACAACATCTCTGTGTGTGTGTGTGTGTGTGTGTGTGTGTGTGTGTGTGTGTGTGTGTGTGTGTGTGTGTGTGTGTGTGTGTGTGTGTGTGTGTGTGTGTGTGTGTGTGTGTGTGTGTGTGCCGTGCGTCTTACACAATACACACAATTCACCCGCGTGCATTTTCAATTGTCGTTGTTCTGGACCTCACCATTGGTATTTATTTTATTCCATTTAGGCAATGAAACATGTTCTTAAATAATATCTAGAATCCATTGCTATTACAATTATGGTTATGGGTATCCCCCCGCACCCCCATTGCTGTTACAATAA
>NC_068433.1:7310364-7317864 GCF_023373465.1 Oncorhynchus keta
GGGAGGGAGAGAAGAAGAGGGAGAGAACGAAAGAAAGAGAGTGAGGGAGGGAGAGAAGAAGAGGGAGAGAACGAAAGAAAGAGAGTGAGGGAGGAGAGAAGAAGAGGGAGAGAACGAAAGAAAGAGAGTGAGGGAGGGAGAGAAGAAGAGGGAGAGAACGAAAGAAAGAGAGTGAGGGAGGGAGAGAAGAAGAGGGAGAGAACGAAAGAAAGAGAGTGAGGGAGGGAGAGAAGAAGAGGGAGAGAACGAAAGAAAGAGAGTGAGGGAGGGAGAGAAGAAGAGGGAGAGTGAGGGAGGGAGAGAAGAAGAGGGAGAGAACAAAAGAAAGAGAGTGAGGGAGGGAGAGAAGAAAGAGGGAGAGAACGAAAGAAAGAGAGTGAGGGAGGAGAGAAGAAGAGGGAGAGAACGAAAGAAAGAGAGTGAGGGAGGAGAGAAGAAGAGGGAGAGAACGAAAGAAAGAGAGTGAGGGAGAAGAGAAGAAGAGGGAGAGAACGAAAGAAAGAGAGTGAGGGAGGGAGAGAAGAAGAGGGAGAGAACGAAAGAAAGAGAGTGAGGGAGGAGAGAAGAAGAGGGAGAGAACGAAAGAAAGAGAGTGAGGGAGGAGAGAAGAAGAGGGAGAGAGGGAACCATTAGGAACCAAAAGTCTCACTGATGAATAATACAACAGGACCTCCAGGATAACATGGAGATTGGGATCATCATTTTCACGCCGCCTGTATCGGCTTGCACGTCCCTGAGCGAGGAGGCGGTATCGTATCACTGTTACTTGGCCACATACACTGTGAAATACAAGGACTACAAGCATGGGAATCCTAGCCTGATTCCCAGATCTGTTTGTGCTGTCTTGCCTAACTCCTAGGTCATGCCTCATTGTCATGCGCAATAACATTCAGTGGTGTGACTATGACCTAGGAGTTGGCAAGACATGTCCAAACAGATCTGGGACTCTAGACGTCTACAGCCCTAGCAATACATAAGGCATTTGTGCTTTAATATCCTGGCATTTGACATTACGATCTTTTGTGGCGAAACATGGCAAATGTCACCTATCTCTCCAGTGGTCCCAAACAGATCCATGCACCTTTGTTGTGGGGTGACCTTTCTTTCGGAGCAGTGGAATAATGGAATGATGGAATAATGGAATGATGGAATAATAGAATGATGTAATAATGGAATAATGGAATGATGGAATAATAGAATGATGTAATAATGGAATGATGGAATGATGGAATAATGGAATGATGGAATGATGGAATAATGGAATGATGGAATAATAGAGTGATGGAATTATATAATTATGTAATAATGGAATGATGGAATAATAGAATTATGTAATAATGGAATGATGTAATAATAGAATGATGGAATAATGGAATGATGTAATAATAGAATTACGTAATAATGGAATGATGTAATTATGGAATGATGTAATCATGGAATGATGTAATAATGGAATGATGGAATGATAAACTCTCTCCTTTTCTTTGTCTGTTTCCCCACCCCAAACATCTATTCAATTTCAATTGAAGAGGCTTTATTGCCATGGGAAATATACAGTTGAAGTGGGAAGTGTACATACACTTAGGTTGGAGTCATTAAAACTCATTTTTCAACCACTCCACAAATTTCTTGTTCACAAACTAAGGTTTTGGCAAGTCGGTTAGGACATCTACTTTGTGCATGACACAAGTCATTTTTCAAGCTATTGTTTATAGACAGATTATTTCAATTATAATTCACTGTATCACAATTCCAGTGGGTCAGAAGTTTACATACACAAAGTTGACTGTGCCATTAAACAGCTTGGAAAATTCCAGAAAATTATGTCATGGCTTTAGAAGCTTCGGATAGGCTAATTGACATAATTTGAGTCAATTGGAGGTGTACCTGTGGATGTATTTCAAGGCCTACCTCCAAACTCAGTGCCTCTTTGCTTGACATCATGGGAAAATCAAAAGAAATCCGCCAAGACCGCAGAAAAAGTTTCCAAATGCCTGAAGGTACCACGTTCATCTGTACAAACAATAGTACGCAAGTATAAACACCATGGGACCACGCAGCCATCATACCACTCAGGAAGGAGACGCGTTCTGTCTCCTAGAGATGAACGTACTTTGGTATGAAAAGTGCAAATCAATCCCAGAACAACAGCAAAGGACCTTGTGAAGATGCTGGAGGAAGCAGGTACAAAAGTATCTATATCCACAGTAAAACGAGCCCTATATTGACATAACCTGAAAGGCCGCTCAGCAAGGAAGAAGCCACTGCTCCAAAACCGCCATAAAAAAAGCCAGACTAGAGTTTGCAACTGCACATGGGGGCAAAGATTGTACTTTTTGGAGAAATGTCCTCTGGTCTGATGAAACAAAAATAGAACTGTTTGGCCATAATGACCATCGTTATGTTTGGAGGAAAAAGGGGGAGGCTTGCAAGCTAAAGAACACCATCCCAACCATGAAGCACGGGGGTGGCAGCATCATGTTGTGGGGGTCCTTTGCTGCAGGATGGACTGGTGCACTTCACAAAATAGATTGCATCATGAGGTAGGAACATTATGTGGATATATTGAAGCAACATCTCAAGACATCAGTCAGGAAGTTAAAGCTTGGTCACAAATGGGTCATCAAATGGACAATGACCCCAAGAATACTTCCAAAGTTGTGGCAAAATGGCTTAAGGGCAACAGAGTCAAGGTATTGGAGTGGCCATCACAAAGCCCTGACCTCAATCCTATAGAAAATTTGTGGGCAGAATTGAAAAAGCGTGTGCAAGCAAGGAGGCCTACAAACCTGACTCGGTTACACCAGCTCTGTCAGGAGGAATGGGCCAAAGTTCACCCAACTTATTGTGGGAAGCTTGTGGAAGGCTACCCGAAATGTTTGACCCAAGTTAAACAATTTAAAGACAATGCTACCAAATACTAATTGAATGTATGTAAACTTCTGACCCACTGGGAATGTGATGAAAGAAATAAAAGCTGAAATTAATTTAATTTAATTAACAATTCATTGATATATATGTTGAAGAGGGTGGGGCTTAAGCTGCATTCCTGTCTCACCTCACAGCCCTGTGGAAAGAAATGTGTGTTTTTTGCCAATTTTAACTGCACACTTGTTGTTTGTGTACATGGATTTTAGAATGTTATGTGTTTTTCCAACAACACCACTTTCCATCAATTTATATAGCAGACCCAAATTGAGTCAAAAGCTTTATTGAAATCAACAAAGCATGAGAAGACTTTGCCTTTGTTTTGGTTTGTTTGTTTGTCAATTAAGGTGGGCAGAGTGAATACGTGGTCTGTCGTATGGTAATTTGGTAAAAAGCCAATTTGACATTTGCTCAGTACATTGTTTTCACTGAGGAAATGTACGAGTCTGCTCTTAATGAAAATGCAGAGGATTTTCCCAAGGTTGCTTTTGACAGATATCCCCCGGTAGTTATTGGGGTCAAATTTGTCTCCACATTTGTGGATTGGGGTCTCTCCCTCTCTCCTGAAAGTTATACATTGTCAGAATGTTACTGGTCTCTCTCTCCATGTCTCTCTCTCTCTCTCTCTCCCTCCCTCCCTCCCTCCCTCCCTCCCTCCCTCCCTCCCTCCCTCCCCCTCCCTCCCTCCCTCCCTCCCCTCCCTCACTCTCTCACTCTCTCTCTCCCTCTCTGTCTTTCTCTCTCCCTCCCTCTCTCTCTCTCTCTCTCTCCCTCTCTCCGTCTCTCTCTCCTGAAAGTTACACATAGTCAGAATGTTACTGGTCCCTCTCTCCCTCTCCATGTCTCTCTCCCTCTATTGGGGTCAAATGTGTCTCCACTTTTGTGGATTGGGGTGATCAGTCCTCAGTTCCAAATATTGGGGAAGATGCCAGAGCTAAGGATGATGTTAAAGAGTTTTAGTATAGCCAGTTGGAATATGTTGTCTGTATATTTAATCATTTCATTGAGGATACCATCAACACCACAGGCCTTTTTGTGTAGCAGGCTTTGTTTTTTGTCCTGTAGTTCATTCAAGGTCATTGGTGAATCCAGTGGGTTCTGGTCGTCTTTAATAGTTGATTCTAAGATTAGTATTTGATCATGTATATGTTTTTGCTGTTTGTTCTTTGTTATAGAGCCAAAAAGATTGGAGAAGTGGTTTACTCATACATCTCTGTGTTGGATAGATAACTCTTCATGTTGTTGTTTGTTTAGAGTTTTCCAATTTTCCCAGAAGTGGATTCTTCAATTACATTGAGCTGATTTCTGACGTTCTGTTCCTTCTTTTTCCGTAGTGTATTTCTGTATTGTTTTAGTGATTCACCATAGTGAATTAGGCTCAGGTTTTCTGGGTCTCTATGTTTTTGGTTGGAAAGGTTTCTCTTTTTTTTTCTTAGGTTTTTGCATTTTTCATCAAACCATTTTTCAGTGTTGACAATGTATTAAGGTTGTGAAAGACTTCTCAGAAGAAAAATTGACAGCTGGGTATTGGGGTATAAGATTCTGAGGGAATGATTAACATCAGCCTCGTTGCCTCTATCTCTCTCTTTGTCTCTGTCTCGCTCTCTCTCTTTTTCTATATTTTTCCCTCTCTCTGTCTGTCTGTCTGTCTGTCTGTCTGTCTGTCTGTCTGTCTGTCTGTCTGTCTGTCTGTCTCTCTCTCTCTTTCTCTCTGTCTCTCTCTCTGTCTCGCTGTATCTCTGTCTCTCTCTCTGTCTCTCTCTCTCTGTCTCTCTCTCTCTGTCTGTCTATCTCTCATCCTCGTTGATTGTGCTGATACTTTATTTTCTTCTCTTGCTGTATCTATCTCTTTCCCCATCTCGGTCTCTGTCTCTCTCTCGCTCCCCCTTTCTTACCCCCCACTCTCTCTCTTTCTTTCTGCCTCTCTCTCTTTCGCTCATTTTCTCTCTTTCTTTCTGTCTCTCTCGCTCTCTCTCTCTCTCTTTCTCTCTCATCCTTGTAGATTGTGCTGATACTTTATTTTCTTCCCGAATCAAACGTGGGCGATAGCAGATAGACGATGGCCTTTCTTCAAAATGAGGGACTAGGCAAGAAAATGAAGTTTTCCCTCGTATAGGTTAAGGAAGGGGAATCAAATAGAGCTCTGGAGAGGATTGAACAGAAACTATTGTCATTGAATCTCATGGCCATGTTCTTAGAATGTCTATAGCTGAAATGTTCTTAGAATGTCTATAGCTGAAATGTTCTTAGAATGTCTATAGCTGAAATGTTCTTAGAATGTCTATAGCTGAAATGTTCTTAGAATGTCTGTAGCTGAAATGTTCTTAGAATGTCTATAGCTGAAATGTTCTTAGAATGTGTATAGCTGAAATGTTCTTAGGATGTCTATAGCTGAAATGTTCTTAGGATGTCTATAGCTGAAATGTTCTTAGAATGTCTATAGCTGAAATGTTCTTAGAATGTCTATCGCTGAAATGTTCTTAGAATGTCTATAGCTGAAATGTTCTTAGAATGTCTGTAGCTGAAATGTTCTTAGAATGTCTATAGCTGAAATGTTCTTAGGATGTCTATAGCTGAAATGTTCTTAGGATGTCTATAGCTGAAATGTTCTTAGGATGTCTATAGCTGAAATGTTCTTAGAATGTCTGTAGCTGAAATGTTCTTAGGATGTCTATAGCTGAAATGTTCTTAGAATGTCTATAGCTGAAATGTTCTTAGAATGTCTATAGCTGAAATGTTCTTAGAATGTCTATAGCTGAAATGTTCTTAGGATGTCTATAGCTGAAATGTTCTTAGGATGTCTATAGCTGAAATGTTCTTAGAATGTCTATAGCTGAAATGTTCTTAGAATGTCTATAGCTGAAATGTTCTTAGGATGTCTATAGCTGAAATGTTCTTAGGATGTCTATAGCTGAAATGTTCTTAGAATGTCTGTAGCTGAAATGTTCTTAGAATGTCTATAGCTGAAATGTTCTTAGAATGTCTATAGCTGAAATGTTCTTAGGATGTCTATAGCTGAAATGTTCTTAGAATGTCTATAGCTGAAATGTTCTTAGAATGTCTGTAGCTGAAATGTTCCACATATGGAGTGGAAGTTTAATAGGACTGTTTATGTGATGCTACACTGCCGTCACTAACTGTCTACCTCTCTCCCACCCCTTCTTCTCTCTCTATCTCTTCCTCTTCTTTCTCTTCCTCCTCCTCTCTCTCTCTCTCTCTCTCTCTCTCTCTCTCTCTCTCTCTCTCTCTCTCTCTCTTTCTCTTCCTCCTCTCTCTCTCTCTCTCTCGCTCTCGCTCTCGCTCTCACTCTCACTCTCTCGCTCGCTCTCTCCCCGGTCTCTCTCTCTTTCTTTCGCTCTCTTTCGCTCTCTTTCGCTCTCTCTCTCTCTCTCTCTCTCTCTCTCTCTCTCTCTCTCTCTCTCTCTCTCTCTCTCTCTCTCTCTCTCGCGCTCTCTCTCACGCTCTCTCTTGCTCTCTCTCGCTCTCTCAGGGAGCTCCTGGGCCCAGACTTCACAGAAACCCACTACAGTGAGGATGGGCAGCCTGTAACTGTGGCCACCAATTACAGTGTAAGTCTCTATCCCACTCCTCCAACCCCACTCCTCCTCTACTCCTCCCCTAATCCTCCTCTCCTCCCCCACTCTCTCCTCCACTCTCTCCCCCACTCGTCCTCCACTCTCTCCCCCACTCGTCCTCCACTCTTTCCTCCACTCTCTCCCCCACTCGTCCTCCACTCGTCCTCCACTCTTTCCCCCACTCCTCCTCCACTCTCTCCCCCTCTCCTCCTCCACTCTCTCCCCCACTCCTCCTCCACTCTCTCCCCCACTCCTCCCCCACGCCTCCTCCACTCCTCCTTCACTCCCCCCACTCCTCCTCCACTCCTCCCCCACTCCTCCTCCACTCTCTCCCCCACTCCTCCTCCACTCCTCCTCCACTCCTCCTTCACTCCCCCCACTCCTCCTTCCCTCCTCCCCCACTCCTCCTCCACTCTCTCCCCCACTCCTCCCCCACTCCTCCTCCACTCCTCCTTCACTCCCCCCACTCCTCCTCCACTCCTCCTCCACTCTCTCCCCCTCTCCTCCTCCACTCTCTCCCCCTCTCCTCCTCCACTCTCTCCCCCACTCCTCCTCCACTCCTCCTCCACTCCTCCTTCACTCCCACCCACTCCTCCTCCACTCTCTCCCCCACACATCCTCCACTCTCTCCCCCACTCCCTTCTTTCCAAGTAATTATCTTTTAGTTTTCTCATGGTTTGGTTGGGTCTAATTGTGTTGCTGTCCTGGGGCTCTGTGGGGTCTGTTTGTGTTTGTGAACAGAGCCCCAGGATTAGCTTGCTTAGGGGACTCTTCTCCAGGTTCATTTCTCTGTAGGTGATGGCTTTGTTATGGAAGGTTTGGGAATCGCTTCCTCTCAATTTGATGTTTTGTCGCATTTTGTAAATTCTTGGTTGGTGAGTGGACCCCAGACCTAATAACCATAAAGGGCAATGGGTTCTAGAACTGATTCAAGTATTTTTTTCCAGAATCTAATTGTTATGTCAAATTGTATTTTTTTTTTCATTTTGATGGCATA
>NC_068433.1:7322864-7347864 GCF_023373465.1 Oncorhynchus keta
TTTATGGACATTTCTCTTATTGGTGCATTTCTCTTATTGGTGCACTTCTCTTTATGGACATTTCTCTTATTGGTGCACTTCTCTTTATGGACATTTCTCTTATTGGTGCATTTCTCTTATTGGTGCATTTCTCTTATTGGTGCATTTCTCTTTATGGACATTTCTCTTATTGGTGCATTTCTCTTATTGGTGCATTTCTCTTTATGGACATTTCTCTTATTGGTGCATTTCTCTTTATGGACATTTCTCTTATTGGTGCATTTCTCTTTATGGACATTTCTCTTATTGGTGCACTTCTCTTTATGGACATTTCTCTTATTGGTGCATTTCTCTTTATGGACATTTCTCTTATTGGTGCATTTCTCTTTATGGACATTTCTCTTATTGGTGCATTTCTCTTTATGGACATTTCTCTTATTGGTGCATTTCTCTTTATGGACATTTCTCTTATTGGTGCATTTCTCTTTATGGACATTTCTCTTATTGGTGCATTTCTCTTTATGGACATTTCTCTTATTGGTGCACTTCTCTTTATGGACATTTCTCTTATTGGTGCATTTCTCTTTATGGACATTTCTCTTATTGGTGCATTTCTCTTTATGGACATTTCTCTTATTGGTGCATTTCTCTTTATGGACATTTCTCTTATTGGTGCATTTCTCTTTATGGACATTTCTCTTATTGGTGCACTTCTCTTTATGGACATTTCTCTTATTGGTGCACTTCTCTTTATGGACATTTCTCTTATTGGTGCATTTCTCTTTATGGACATTTCTCTTATTGGTGCATTTCTCTTATTGGTGCATTTCTCTTATTGGTGCATTTCTCTTATTGGTGCATTTCTCTTATTGGTGCACTTCTCTTTATGGACATTTCTCTTATTGGTGCACTTCTCTTTATGGACATTTCTCTTATTGGTGCATTTCTCTTTATGGACATTTCTCTTATTGGTGCATTTCTCTTTATGGACATTTCTCTTATTGGTGCACTTCTCTTTATGGACATTTCTCTTATTGGTGCACTTCTCTTTATGGACATTTCTCTTATTGGTGCATTTCTCTTTATGGACATTTCTCTTTATGGACATTTCTCTTATTGGTGCACTTCTCTTTATGGACATTTCTCTTATTGGTGCATTTCTCTTATTGGTGCATTTCTCTTATTGGTGCATTTCTCCGTATGGACATTTCTCTTATTGGTGCATTTCTCTTTATGGACATTTCTCTTATTGGTGCATTTCTCTTTATGGACATTTCTCTTATTGGTGCATTTCTCTTTATGGACATTTCTCTTATTGGTGCATTTCTCTTTATGGACATTTCTCTTATTGGTGCATTTCTCTTTATGGACATTTCTCTTATTGGTGCATTTCTCCATATGGACATTTCTCTTATTGGTGCATTTCTCTTATTGGTGCACTTCTCTTTATGGACATTTCTCTTATTGGTGCATTTCTCTTTATGGACATTTCTCTTATTGGTGCATTTCTCTTATTGGTGCATTTCTCTTATTGGTGCATTTCTCTTATTGGTGCACTTCTCTTTATGGACATTTCTCTTATTGGTGCATTTCTCTTTATGGACATTTCTCTTTATGGACATTTCTCTTTATGGACATTTCTCTTATTGGTGCATTTCTCTTATTGGTGCATTTCTCTTTATGGACATTTCTCTTATTGGTGCATTTCTCTTATTGGTGCATTTCTCTTTATGGACATTTCTCTTATTGGTGCATTTCTCTTTATGGACATTTCTCTTATTGGTGCATTTCTCTTATTGGTGCATTTCTCTTTATGGACATTTCTCTTATTGGTGCATTTCTCTTTATGGACATTTCTCTTATTGGTGCATTTCTCTTTATGGACATTTCTCTTATTGTTGCATTTCTCCATATGGACATTTCTCTTATTGGTGCATTTCTCCATATGGACATTTCTCTTATTGGTGCATTTCTCCATATGGACATTTCTCTTATTGGTGCATTTCTCCATATGGACATTTCTCTTATTGGTGCATTTCTCCATATGGACATTTCTCTTATTGGTGCATTTCTCTTTATGGACATTTCTCTTATTGGTGCATTTCTCTTTATGGACATTTCTCTTATTGGTGCATTTCTCTTTATGGACATTTCTCTTATTGGTGCATTTCTCTTTATGGACATTTCTCTTATTGGTGCATTTCTCTTATTGGTGCATTTCTCTTTATGGACATTTCTCTTATTGGTGCATTTCTCTTTATGGACATTTCTCTTATTGGTGCATTTCTCTTATTGGTGCATTTCTCTTTATGGACATTTCTCTTTATGGACATTTCTCTTATTGGTGCATTTCTCTTTATGGACATTTCTCTTATTGGTGCATTTCTCTTTATGGACATTTCTCTTATTGGTGCATTTCTCTTTATGGACATTTCTCTTATTGGTGCATTTCTCTTTATGGACATTTCTCTTATTGGTGCATTTCTCTTTATGGACATTTCTCTTATTGGTGCATTTCTCCATATGGACATTTCTCTTATTGGTGCATTTCTCTTATTGGTGCATTTCTCTTATTGGTGCATTTCTCTTATTGGTGCATTTCTCCATATGGACATTTCTCTTATTGGTGCATTTCTCTTTATGGACATTTCTCTTATTGGACATTTCTCTTATTGGTGCATTTCTCTTTATGGACATTTCTCTTATTGGTGCATTTCTCCGTATGGACATTTCTCTTATTGGTGCATTTCTCTTTATGGACATTTCTCTTATTGGTGCATTTCTCCGTATGGACATTTCTCTTATTGGTGCATTTCTCTTTATGGACATTTCTCTTATTGGTGCATTTCTCTTTATGGACATTTCTCTTATTGGTGCATTTCTCTTATTGGTGCATTTCTCTTTATGGACATTTCTCTTATTGGACATTTCTCTTATTGGTGCATTTCTCTTTATGTACATTTCTCTTATTGGTGCATTTCTCCGTATGGACATTTCTCTTATTGGTGCATTTCTCTTTATGGACATTTCTCTTATTGGTGCATTTCTCCGTATGGACATTTCTCTTATTGGTGCATTTCTCTTTATGGACATTTCTCTTATTGGTGCATTTCTCTTTATGGACATTTCTCTTATTGGTGCATTTCTCCGTATGGACATTTCTCTTATTGGTGCATTTCTCTTTATGGACATTTCTCTTATTGGTGCATTTCTCCGTATGGACATTTCTCTTATTGGTGCATTTCTCTTTATGGACATTTCTCTTATTGGTGCATTTCTCTTTATGGACATTTCTCTTATTGGTGCATTTCTCCGTATGGACATTTCTCTTATTGGTGCATTTCTCTTTATGGACATTTCTCTTATTGGTGCATTTCTCTTTATGGACATTTCTCTTATTGGTGCATTTCTCTTATTGGTGCATTTCTCTTTATGGACATTTCTCTTATTGGACATTTCTCTTATTGGTGCATTTCTCTTTATGGACATTTCTCTTATTGGTGCATTTCTCCGTATGGACATTTCTCTTATTGGTGCATTTCTCTTTATGGACATTTCTCTTATTGGTGCATTTCTCCGTATGGACATTTCTCTTATTGGTGCATTTCTCTTTATGGACATTTCTCTTATTGGTGCATTTCTCTTTATGGACATTTCTCTTATTGGTGCATTTCTCTTTATGGACATTTCTCTTATTGTTGCATTTCTCCATATGGACATTTCTCTTATTGGTGCATTTCTCCATATGGACATTTCTCTTATTGGTGCATTTCTCTTTATGGACATTTCTCTTATTGGTGCATTTCTCCATATGGACATTTCTCTTATTGGTGCATTTCTCTTTATGGACATTTCTCTTATTGGTGCATTTCTCTTTATGGACATTTCTCTTATTGTTGCATTTCTCTTTATGGACATTTCTCTTATTGGTGCATTTCTCTTATTGGTGCATTTCTCTTATTGGTGCATTTCTCTTTATGGACATTTCTCTTATTGGTGCATTTCTCCATATGGACATTTCTCTTATTGGTGCATTTCTCTTATTGGTGCATTTCTCCATATGGACATTTCTCTTATTGGTGCATTTCTCCATATGGACATTTCTCTTATTGGTGCATTTCTCCGTATGGACATTTCTCTTATTGGTGCATTTCTCTTTATGGACATTTCTCTTATTGGTGCATTTCTCTTTATGGACATTTCTCTTATTGGTGCATTTCTCCATATGGATATTTCTCTTATTGGTGCATTTCTCCGTATGGACATTTCTCTTATTGGTGCATTTCTCTTATTGGTGCATTTCTGAGGAAATTGTTACAGTTGAACCTATTACAGGTTCTGCAGAGTTTCTGATTTTATTCTTTTGGAGTTATTGTTCATTATTATTGTTTATTATATATTCTACCGAATATGTTCAGTCTTTTAGCATCATCAGTCCTTATCGTCCCTTCGGTTGTTTTGATAAACAGCTCTGTCCCAAAGTTAGGTTAAGGAAACCATGCCGTCGTCATGCAATTTTACTGGGTACAATAAAAAAATTCAAATTAAATCGCTCGTCTCTCTGCAGTTTTTTGCAGGGAGATGTCAACCTTTCTTTCTGTACTCTGATTCCCACAGAGAGTCAGGATAATTGTAAATTGACATTTGCTCGTTCAAGTTCAACCTAATAATACAGTAAAATAAAATTTTGACGAAAAGCAAGAAAACAAAACTGATTCATGTAGCGGCTGTCAGATGTTGTAGAACTGACTGCATTGCAACATGGGAAAACTATTACAATTGTATAACTAATAAGGGAATAAATCCTTAATACTTTTTTTATTACTGTGACGCAGGAAAGTGATGCTCACGCATTCAGCCACCGCCGTGAACATAAATAATGAGAGCCATTTTATTAGTGCTGTTGATAAGCTGCTCAGGTTCGCGGGTTGGAGGACGATGGCTCGTGTCGTCTACACGGCGGTCAGCCAGTCAGTGTCTGAGACGTGGGATATGTAAGGATATGTTGTCAGCCAGTCAGTGTCTGAGACGCGGGATATTAAAGGACATGTTGTCAGCCAGTCAGTGTCTGAGACGCGGGATATTAAAGGATATGTTGTCAGCCAGTCAGTGTCTGAGACGCGGGATATTAAAGGACATGTTGTCAGCCAGTCAGTGTCTGGGACGCGGGATATTAAAGGACATGTTGTCAGTGTCTGGGACGCGGGATATTAAAGGATATGTTGTCAGTGTCTGGGACGCGGGATATTAAAGGATATGTTGTCAGCCAGTCAGTGTCTGAGACGTGGGATATGTAAGGATATGTTGTCAGTGTCTGAGACGCGGGATATTAAAGGATATGTTGTCAGCCAGTCAGTGTCTGAGACGCGGGATATGTAAGGATATATTGTCAGTGTCTGAGACGCGGGATATTAAAGGATATGTTGTCAGCCAGTCAGTGTCTGAGACGCGGGATATGTAAGGATATGTTGTCAGTGTCTGGGACGCGGGATATTAAAGGATATGTTGTCAGCCAGTCAGTGTCTGAGACGCGGGATATGTAAGGATATGTTGTCAGCCAGTCAGTGTCTGGGACGCGGGATATTAAAGGATATGTTGTCAGCCAGTCAGTGTCTGGGACGCGGGATATTAAAGGATATGTTGTCAGCCAGTCAGTGTGTGAGACGCGGGATATTAAAGGACATGTTGTCAGCCAGTCAGTGTCTGGGACGCGGGATATTAAAGGATATGTTGTCAGCCAGTCAGTGTCTGAGACGCGGGATATTAAAGGATATGTTGTCAGCCAGTCAGTGTCTGGGACGCGGGATATGTAAGAATATGTTGTCAGCCAGTCAGTGTCTGAGACGCGGGATATGTAAGGATATGTTGTCAGCCAGTCAGTGTCTGAGACGCGGGATATGTAAGGATATGTTGTCAGCCAGTCAGAGTCTGGGACGCAGGATATGTAAGGATATGTTGTCAGCCAGTCAGTGTCTGGGACGCGGGATATGTAGGGATATGTTGTCAGTGTCTGGGACGCGGGATATTAAAGGATATGTTGTCAGCCAGTCAGTGTCTGGGACGTGGGATATGTAAGGATATGTTGTCAGCCAGTCAGTGTCTGGGACGCGGGATATTAAAGGATATGTTGTCAGTGTCTGGGACGCGGGATATTAAAGGATATGTTGTCAGCCAGTCAGTGTCTGGGACGCGGGATATTAAAGGATATGTTGTCAGCCAGTCAGTGTCTGGGACGCGGGATATTAAAGGATATGTTGTCAGTGTCTGAGACGCGGGATATTAAAGGAGATGTTGTCAGTGTCTGGGACGCGGGATATTAAAGGATATGTTGTCAGCCAGTCAGTGTCTGGGACGCGGGATATTAAAGGACATGTTGTCAGTGTCTGGGACGCGGGATATGTAAGGATATGTTGTCAGCCAGTCAGTGTCTGGGACGCGGGATATGTAAGGATATGTTGTCAGCCAGTCAGTGTCTGGGACGCGGGATATTAAAGGATATGTTGTCAGCCAGTCAGTGTCTGAGACGCGGGATATTAAAGGACATGTTGTCAGTGTCTGGGACGCGGGATATTAAAGGATATGTTGTCAGCCAGTCAGTGTCTGGGACGCGGGATATTAAAGGATATGTTGTCAGTGTCTGGGACGCGGGATATTAAAGGACATGTTGTCAGCCAGTCAGTGTCTGGGACGCGGGATATTAAAGGACATGTTGTCAGTGTCTGGGACGCGGGATATGTAAGGATATGTTGTCAGCCAGTCAGTGTCTGGGACGCGGGATATTAAAGGATATGTTGTCAGCCAGTCAGTGTCTGGGACGTGGGATATTAAAGGACATGTTGTCAGTGTCTGGGACGCGGGATATGTAAGGATATGTTATCAGCCAGTCAGTGTCTGGGACGCGGGATATTAAAGGATATGTTGTCAGCCAGTCAGTGTCTGGGACGCAGGATATGTAAGGATATGTTGTCAGTGTCTGGGACGTGGGATATTAAAGGACATGTTGTCAGCCAGTCAGTGTCTGGGACGCGGGATATGTAAGGATATGTTGTCAGCCAGTCAGTGTCTGGGACGCGGGATATTAAAGGACATGTTGTCAGCCAGTCAGTGTCTGGGACGCGGGATTTTAAAGGACATGTTGTCAGTGTCTGGGACGCGGGATATGTAAGGATATGTTGTCAGCCAGTCAGTGTCTGGGACGCGGGATATTAAAGGATATGTTGTCAGCCAGTCAGTGTCTGGGACGCGGGATATGTAAGGATATGTTGTCAGCCAGTCAGTGTCTGGGACGCGGGATATTAAAGGACATGTTGTCAGTGTCTGGGACGCGGGATATTAAAGGATATGTTGTCAGCCAGTCAGTGTCTGGGACGCGGGATATTAAAGGACATGTTGTCAGTGTCTGGGACGCGGGATATTAAAGGATATGTTGTCAGCCAGTCAGTGTCTGGGACGCGGGATATTAAAGGATATGTTGTCAGCCAGTCAGTGTCTGGGACGCGGGATATGTAAGGATATGTTGTCAGCCAGTCAGTGTCTGGGACGCGGGATATTAAAGGACATGTTGTCAGTGTCTGGGACGCGGGATATTAAAGGATATGTTGTCAGCCAGTCAGTGTCTGGGACGCTGGGATATTAAAGGATATGTTGTCAGCCAGTCAGTGTCTGGGACGCGGGATATGTAAGGATATGTTGTCAGCCAGTCAGTGTCTGGGACGCGGGATATTAAAGGACATGTTGTCAGTGTCTGGGACGCGGGATATTAAAGGATATGTTGTCAGCCAGTCAGTGTCTGGGACGCGGGATATTAAAGGATATGTTGTCAGCCAGTCAGTGTCTGGGACGCGGGATATGTAAGGATATGTTGTCAGCCAGTCAGTGTCTGGGACGCGGGATATGTAAGAATATGTTGTCAGCCAGTCAGTGTCTGGGACGCGGGATATGTAAGGATATGTTGTCAGTGTCTGGGACGCGGGATATTAAAGGATATGTTGTCAGCCAGTCAGTGTCTGGGACGCGGGATTTTAAAGGACATGTTGTCAGTGTCTGGGACGCGGGATATGTAAGGATATGTTGTCAGCCAGTCAGTGTCTGGGACGCGGGATATTAAAGGACATGTTGTCAGCCAGTCAGTGTCTGGGACGCGGGATATGTAAGGATATGTTGTCAGCCAGTCAGTGTCTGGGACGCGGGATATTAAAGGATATGTTGTCAGCCAGTCAGTGTCTGGGACGCGGGATATGTAAGGATATGTTGTCAGCCAGTCAGTGTCTGGGACGCGGGATATTAAAGGATATGTTGTCAGCCAGTCAGTGTCTGGGACGCGGGATATGTAAGGATATGTTATCAGCCAGTCAGTGTCTGGGACGCGGGATATTAAAGGATATGTTGTCAGCCAGTCAGTGTCTGGGACGCGGGATATGTAAGGATATGTTGTCAGCCATTCAGTGTCTGGGACGCGGGATATTAAAGGATATGTTGTCAGTGTCTGGGACGCGGGATATTAAAGGACATGTTGTCAGTGTCTGGGACGCGGGATATGTAAGGATATGTTGTCAGCCAGTCAGTGTCTGGGACGCGGGATATTAAAGGATATGTTGTCAGCCAGTCAGTGTCTGGGACGCGGGATATGTAAGGATATGTTGTCAGCCAGTCAGTGTCTGGGACGCGGGATATTAAAGGATATGTTGTCAGCCAGTCAGTGTCTGGGACGCGGGATATTAAAGGACATGTTGTCAGCCAGTCAGTGTCTGGGACGCGGGATATTAAAGGATATGTTGTCAGCCAGTCAGTGTCTGGGACGCGGGATATGTAAGGACATGTTGTCAGCCAGTCAGTGTCTGGGACGCGGGATATTAAAGGATATGTTGTCAGCCAGTCAGTGTCTGGGACGCGGGATATGTAAGGATATGTTGTCAGTGTCTGGGACGCGGGATATGTAAGGATATGTTGTCAGCCAGTCAGTGTCTGGGACGCGGGATATTAAAGGACATGTTGTCAGCCAGTCAGTGTCTGGGACGCGGGATATTAAAGGATATGTTGTCAGCCAGTCAGTGTCTGGGACGCGGGATATTAAAGGATATGTAGTCAGCCAGTCAGTGTCTGGGACGCGGGATATGTAAGGACATGTTGTCAGTGTCTGGGACGCGGGATATGTAAGGATATGTTGTCAGCCAGTCAGTGTCTGGGACGCGGGATATTAAAGGACATGTTGTCAGCCAGTCAGTGTCTGGGACGCGGGATATGTAAGGATATGTTGTCAGCCAGTCAGTGTCTGGGACGCGGGATATGTAAGGATATGTTGTCAGCCAGTCAGTGTCTGGGACGTGGGATATTAAAGGATATGTTGTCAGTGTCTGGGACGCGGGATATTAAAGGATATGTTGTCAGTGTCTGGGACGTGGGATATTAAAGGACATGTTGTCAGCCAGTCAGTGTCTGGGACGCGGGATATTAAAGGATATGTTGTCAGTGTCTGGGACGTGGGATATTAAAGGATATGTTGTCAGTGTCTGGGACGTGGGATATTAAAGGATATGTTGTCAGTGTCTGGGACGCGGGATATTAAAGGATATGTTGTCAGCCAGTCAGTGTCTGGGACGCGGGATATTAAAGGATATGTTGTCAGTGTCTGGGACGCGGGATATTAAAGGATATGTTGTCAGTGTCTGGGACGTGGGATATTAAAGGATATGTTGTCAGTGTCTGGGACGCGGGATATTAAAGGATATGTTGTCAGTGTCTGGGACGTGGGATATTAAAGGATATGTTGTCAGTGTCTGGGACGTGGGATATTAAAGGACATGTTGTCAGTGTCTGGGACGTGGGATATTAAAGGATATGTTGTCAGTGTCTGGGACGTGGGATATTAAAAGACATGTTGACGCTGTGAAAGACTGCAAGCTGCTCGTTCAGAACCTAGCATGGATCTGTCTGCTTCAGCTGGAGTGGAGAGACGCAGTGCCTTTCAACTCAGGAATCAAACACACAAACACACATATCACACCACACGCAAACACATATCACAACACACACACACCACACACACATACACACACATCACAACACACATATCACACCACACGCAAACACATATCACAACACACACACACCACACACACATACACACACATCACAACACACATATCACACCACACACACATACACACATATCACAACACACATACACACATATCACAACACACACCACACACCACACACCACACACACATATCACAACACATATACACACATATCACACCACACACACATACACACACACACATAGCACACCACACACACATACACACATATCACAACACACATACACACCACACACCACACACCACACACACATATCACAACACACATACACACATATCACACCACACACCACACACCACACACACATATCACAACACACATACACACATATCACACCACACACCACACACCACACACCACACACACATATCACACCACACACCACACACACACACACACATACACACAACACACCACACACCACACACACATATCACACCACACACCACACACACACATACACATACACATACACACCACACATACACACATATCACAACACACACCACACACCACACACACACACACACACACACACACACACACACACACACACACACACACACACACACACACACACACACACACACATACACACCACACATACACACATATCACCACACACACACACACACACACACACACACACACACACACACACACACACACACACACACACACACACACACACACACATATCACACCACACACCACACACCACACACACATACACACATATCACAACACACACACACACACCACACACACACATATCACAACACACACCACACACCACACACCACACACACACATATCACAACACACACCACACACCACACACCACACACCACACACACACATATCACACCACACACCACACACCACACACCACACACCACACACACACATATCACAACACACACCACACACCACACACACACATACACATATCACAACACACACACACACACACACACCACACATATCACAACACACACCACACACCACACACACACATATCACAACACACACCACACACCACACACACACATATCACAACACACACCACACACCACACACCACACACACACATATCACAACACACACCACACACCACACACACACATATCACAACACACACCACACACCACACACACACATATCACAACACACACCACACACCACACACCACACACACACATATCACAACACACACCACACACCACACACACATACACACCACACACCACACACCACACACCACACACACATACACACCACACACCACACACACATACACACATATCACACCACACACCACACACACACATACACATATCACAACACACACACACACACACACCACACACACACATACACATATCACAACACACACCACACACCACACACACACATATCACAACACACACACACACACCACACATATCACAACACACACACACACACCACACGAATCACAACACACACACACCACACACACATATCACAACACATACACACACATATCACAACACACACCACACTCCACACATATCACAACACACACACACCACTCACACATATCACAACACATACACACATATCACAACACACACACACACATTTCACAACACACACACACACACACACACACACACACACACACACACACACACACACACACACACACACACACACACACACACACACACACACACACACACACAGAGATCACAACAGACCACACACACACATATTACAACACACACACAGATCACAACACACCACACACACACACATATCACACCACACACACACATATCACAACACACACAGACACACACACACACACACACACATCACAACACACACACATTTCACAACACACACACATATCACAACACACACACCACACACACACATACACTCTGAGGCACATGCAGACAGAAGGACATTCACACAGAAACAAGGAAGCATTGATACACATTCAAAGACACACACACACAGACACACACACACACACACCACGTTTCACAACATACACACACACAGACACACACAGACACACACACACACACACACACACCACGTTTCACAACACACACACACACAGACACACACACTACATGTGTGTGTGGACAACAAGGACAACATTGATTTTTGTCTCTCACATGACCAAGCATGAGAATATATATCTACCCACAAGTCATTTAATGTATTCAGGGAAAGACTAAAAGAGGCTATAAATTAGCAACACATGAAATCTACGTCTCTCATTCTCAGAACTCCAGAATTTGCTCTTAGTCCTGTCGGGTTATTCTTGCCTAGTAACAACCCAATGACAGAGGACGTGTGGAGATGATGATGAAGATGAGTGTGGAGATGAGTGTGGGTCGTGAATGGCTGTATGCTTTATCATTAAGCGTCCGGCTCTTTAAAAGGAAACACGTGACTCTAGAGTCTAGAACGTTCAACAGGAAGAGGAACCGAAACATCTATCTTCCCCTGTCACGTGACCTGGGTCTATTCCCCCCCCAGTGACCCAGATATAATTGACTGTGGTGGTGGTGGTGGTGGTGGTGGTGGTGTGGGTTAACTGTTATGGGGTTAACCCTAAACCTAACCTCTAGACCACTCCAACCCAAATGGTAAACCCTACCCCCCCTTGGACCGCAGGAACCAAGATAACACATTCCAGTCCAGTCAGTGTCAACCGAGGGGGGGGATTACCTGTTCATAGCTTTACTCCTCGTTAGAATCAGAAGGTTACTTCTACTATATGACTTTATGACTACAGAGATGAAACTGGATTTAATTTGTTTTATTTTTTTTATTTAAAAAAATTAAAAAAGACGAAACTGGATGTAAGAGATTACACTGGATAAAAAGTGTTTTTAATCAGAGTTTATGGAGTTTGGTGAAATTGTTGATGTGCTTTCAGCTTCTTACTGACGCAAAGTTATTTCCAGACAGTTGGCCAATATTTAAAGTGAGGCACAAGTGGCTGCGTGGGTAATTACATAATGTGACAGCCAATTAGAGTCCATTTGGAGCCGTATGCAAATGAGACTGGTAGGAAAGGGCAGCAGGGTGTTTTATTGGCCTTGTTAGTAGTAGGCCTTGTTTAGTAGTAGGCCTTGTTTAGTAGTAGGCCTTGTTTAGTAGTAGGCCTTGTTAGTAGTAGGCCTTGTTTAGTAGTAGGCCTTGTTAGTAGTAGGTCTTGTTAGTAGTAGGCCTTGTTTAGTAGTAGGCCTTGTTTAGTAGTAGGCCTTGTTTAGTAGTAGGCCTTGTTAGTAGTAGGCCTTGTTAGTAGTAGGCCTTGTTTAGTAGTAGGCCTTGTTAGCAGTAGGCCTTGTTAGTAGTAGGCCTTGTTAGTAGTAGGCCTTGTTTAGTAGTAGGCCTTGTTAGTAGTAGGCCTTGTTTAGTAGTAGGCCTTGTGGCCTTGTTAGTAGTAGGCCTTGTTAGTAGTAGGCCTTGTTAGTAGTAGGCCTTGTTAGTAGTAGGCCTTGTTTAGTAGTAGGCCTTGTTTAGTAGTAGGCCTTGTTAGCAGTAGGCCTTGTTAGTAGTAGGCCTTGTTAGTAGTAGGCCTTGTTTAGTAGTAGGCCTTGTTAGTAGTAGGCCTTGTTTAGTAGTAGGCCTTGTTAGTAGTAGGCCTTGTTAGTAGTAGGCCTTGTTAGTAGTAGGCCTTGTTAGTAGTAGGCCTTGTTTAGTAGTAGGCCTTGTTTAGTAGTAGGCCTTGTTTAGTAGTAGGCCTTGTTAGTAGTAGGCCTTGTTTAGTAGTAGGCCTTGTTTAGTAGTAGGCCTTGTTAGTAGTAGGCCTTGTTAGTAGTAGGCCTTGTTAGTAGTAGGCCTTGTTTAGTAGTAGGCCTTGTTTAGTAGTAGGCCTTGTTAGTAGTAGGCCTTGTTTAGTAGTAGGCCTTGTTTAGTAGTAGGTCTTGTTTAGTAGTAGGCCTTGTTTAGTAGTAGGCCTTGTTAGTAGTAGGCCTTGTTAGTAGTAGGCCTTGTTAGTAGTAGGCCTTGTTAGTAGTAGGCCTTGTTTAGTAGTAGGCCTTGTTAGTAGTAGGCCTTGTTTAGTAGTAGGCCTTGTTAGTAGTAGGCCTTGTTAGTAGTAGGCCTTGTTAGTAGTAGGCCTTGTTTAGTAGTAGGCCTTGTTAGTAGTAGGCCTTGTTAGTAGTAGGCCTTGTTAGTAGTAGGCCTTGTTTAGTAGTAGGCCTTGTTTAGTAGTAGGCCTTGTTAGTAGTAGGCCTTGTTTAGTAGTAGGCCTTGTTTAGTAGTAGGCCTTGTTAGTAGTAGGCCTTGTTAGTAGTAGGCCTTGTTAGTAGTAGGCCTTGTTAGTAGTAGGCCTTGTTTAGTAGTAGGCCTTGTTAGTAGTAGGCCTTGTTTAGTAGTAGGCCTTGTTAGTAGTAGGCCTTGTTAGTAGTAGGCCTTGTTTAGTAGTAGGCCTTGTTAGTAGTAGGCCTTGTTTAGTAGTAGGCCTTGTTAGTAGTAGGCCTTGTTAGTAGTAGGCCTTGTTAGTAGTAGGCCTTGTTTAGTAGTAGGCCTTGTTAGTAGTAGGCCTTGTTTAGTAGTAGGCCTTGTTTAGTAGTAGGCCTTGTTAGTAGTAGGCCTTGTTTAGTAGTAGGCCTTGTTTAGTAGTAGGTCTTGTTTAGTAGTAGGCCTTGTTTAGTAGTAGGCCTTGTTAGTAGTAGGCCTTGTTAGTAGTAGGCCTTGTTAGTAGTAGGCCTTGTTAGTAGTAGGCCTTGTTTAGTAGTAGGCCTTGTTTAGTAGTAGGCCTTGTTAGTAGTAGGCCTTGTTTAGTAGTAGGCCTTGTTAGTAGTAGGCCTTGTTAGTAGTAGGCTTGTTTAGTAGTAGGCCTTGTTAGTAGTAGGCCTTGTTTAGTAGTAGGCCTTGTTAGTAGTAGGCCTTGTTAGTAGTAGGCCTTGTTAGTAGTAGGCCTTGTTAGTAGTAGGCCTTGTTTAGTAGTAGGCCTTGTTTAGTAGTAGGCCTTGTTAGTAGTAGGCCTTGTTTAGTAGTAGACCTTGTTTAGTAGTAGGCCTTGTTAGTAGTAGGCCTTGTTAGTAGTAGACCTTGTTTAGTAGTAGGCCTTGTTTGTAGTAGGCCTTGTTTAGTAGTAGGCCTTGTTAGC
The DNA here is from genome assembly GCF_023373465.1 of Oncorhynchus keta. NCBI lineage: Eukaryota > Metazoa > Chordata > Actinopteri > Salmoniformes > Salmonidae > Oncorhynchus > Oncorhynchus keta. The sequence goes on from NC_068433.1 coordinate 7,338,070, forward strand.
AGTGACGGCGTTGAAGAGTTCTGACAAACGTTCTCTAAATGGCGATTCGATGTAAACGAAGAAGAAAAGTGTCATGACACTGTGATGGCGATGGAAAGAAACATTTTTATAACACACAAATACAAACAGACAGAAAACAAGAGTGAATCTAATCCTCTACAGAGCAGTAAAATTGCCAACCAATTTCCTTTCCATCTATCTCTCTCTCTCTCTCTCTCTCTCTCTCTCTCTCTCTCTCTCTCTCTCTAAACAAAATACATATTTTTCTATTCTGTTTCTGCTCAAGTGAACCCCAGTAGCAACCTGACATTTGTAATCTAAAAGGAGCCTCTCTGTTTGTAGGTGTTGATGAGGTATTTATTTACAGTAGACCCAGGTGGCATGTCATTTTGTTACACACGCCTGAAACATGGCAAAGGCATTGTTGTTGTGTGTAGGCTTGGCTTTCCTCCATCGACCTCATGTGATGAGACAGACACGAGGGCTCTTAAGATTGTCAGGGAGCGTTTTCACTGACAATTGATTTGTATGTCCTCCATGCATGAGCGCAACCCATCACTTCTGACGTTCATATAGATTAGCTTATTTCACAGTCTGAAAGGCAGACCAAAGCCTTTTAAATAGCCAAGAATTCTAATTTATGCACAATATAAGCTTGTTTTCCGAATAAATTAATTGGATGTTGGTGTGTTTTGTGGCGGAGGCACCAGGGCCACGAAAGCAACACCGGGGGACACTGCCGTGTGACATCGTCCGTGGCCCATTGTGACGAAATTTCCCAGGACATCCAGCTCAGGTCAAAGGTCAACAGGAGGTTTGTGTTCTGTGCTTCTCAGAGGCAGAAAAAAAAACAGAACCGCAGTTTCTCCTAAAAATAAAGAAGTTTAATGCAACTGCAGTGACAATGCAGGCAGAACATCTCTGATGTATTCAATCCTCTGTTGCTGTTTTCATCTTCATGCACATGCTGCGTTACTGTGCAGGAAAAACCTCAATTCAAAATGGAGTTGTGTTGAGAAATAGAAGCCCTCGTCTACGTGTGTGTTGAGAAATAGAAGCCCTCGTCTACGTGTGTGTTGAGAAATAGAAGCCCTCGTCTACGTGTGTGTTGAGAAATAGAAGCCCTCGTCTACGTGCGTGTTGAGAAATAGAAGCCCTCGTCTACGTGTGTGTTGAGAAATAGAAGCCCTCGTCTACGTGTGTGTTGAGAAATAGAAGCCCTCGTCTACGTGTGTGTTGAGAAATAGAAGCCCTCGTCTACGTGTGTGTTGAGAAATAGAAGCCCTCGTCTACGTGTGTGTTGAGAAATAGAAGCCCTCGTCTACGTGTGTGTTGAGAAATAGAAGCCCTCGTCTACGTGTGTGTTGAGAAATAGAAGCCCTCGTCTACGTGTGTGTTGAGAAATAGAAGCCCTCGTCTACGTGTGTGTTGAGAAATAGAAGCCCTCGTCTACGTGTGTGTTGAGAAATAGAAGCCCTCGTCTACGTGTGTGTTGAGAAATAGAAGCCCATACAGTAGCTAGCTTGATAAGAGAGAAAATACACCATTTCACTGAAACCCTGAAGCTTTTAAATGAATGGCAGAGAAATCTGCAGTTCTACACCAGAACCATTCCAACCTCGCTTGGTCGCTATGGTAACATGACTCAAAGGCAACTGGAACTCTCCATACAACGCTAATTGTTTGGATTTCATGGAAAAGACCAATGCATCAGTAGAAATTCGGCCCACTCTGTATAGCACTCAACAGACCTAAATCGGTACCTAATGACGCGGCCTGTAGCCCTGTCTCGTGGACCTCGTTGACCTCACCCTCGGCACACAAAAGGGTTGTCGGCATTAAAAATGTTTAAACACTCCTTGTAAAAAGATGCTAATATTTTTTCTCCGAAGCGCAATGATCGTCCTGGGGCAATACCAAGGGAAGCTCCAGCGTTGAGTCACTGAAATACATCACGGATGGAGCGAGGATTGTCTACTGATTAGACAGAGCCATTTGTCCAAACCCAGGACATGTTGTGTTGCAGTGTACCAGCTGGTCGCTAATGAAACATTGGATCTATAGGAACCTTTTTCCGCTGCGTCAATACCCAGAATCCATTTATCACAAGATGCAGGCCTATAGGATTTAGTGTCCATATAAACATTGCTATGGTATAGTACAGTATGTTTGACTCTCTCTCTCCCTCTCTCTCTCTATCTCTCTCTCTCTCTCTCTCTCTCTCTCTCTCTCTCTCTCTCTCTCTCTCTCTCTCCCCTCCCTCTCTCCTCTCTCTCTCTCTCTCTCTCTCTCTCTCTCTCTCTCTCTCTCTCTCTCTCTCTCTCTCTCTCTCTCTCTCTCTCTCCTCTCCTCTCTCTCTCCTCCCCCCTCCCTCCCTCCTCCCTCCCCCTATCATCACAGGATCACTGCTTCTACCACGGGCATGTAAGAGGACACATGGACTCCTGGGCCGCCCTTAGCACATGTTCAGGAGTGAGGTACGTAAAAATAAAAAAACACACAAAAAAAAACATTTGATTTTCATCATCATTTCTAACCTGTTCTTGGATTTTCAGTCTCTTGGTAGACGTTTCCCTGTTTAGGCACTGATCCAGAATCAGAATCCAGAATCCTAACCTTAATCATCAGTTGTAAGAAATGCAAAAACTGACCTTAGTTCAATGTCTAGAGGCACCTTCCAGCTGGAGTAAATTCTGTCATATGTTTCTCCAAATTATCCATAAGAGGGGAATAACACAGTTCCACCTCAAACTCCCAGAATTCCGTCTGATATTTATTTTATTTTACATAGCTATGTTGCTGGATTTAGACTACCCCAGGCAAGCAGTGTGAGTTATTTCATAAAACTCGCTGGCTAATTCAATTCCTCAAATCTTCTTTTTTCAGGGATACTGCCGTCTGGCAGTTTAGAGAGTCTTTAAATGTTCCCTACCTCAGAACAGAATTTAACAGGAAGCTTCTTGCATATCAAATGCTTTCAAATTGGAGCTCTCCTGTGGGAAAAATATGTCCCCTGTCGCCACCCGTACACCCTGAGAAATATATTCATGAATGCGATCCAGCCGAAGACCTCGAGTTTCTAGCTCAATCGCTCTTGATTAGAAATTAATTCCACAAGCCAGCTCAGTCTATCCTGGACTGATAACAGCGTTTCACACAAGTTTGTTCTCCAATAACAATAGTTGTATCTTTAGTATCACCGATACTCTTTATGTCTCTCAGACAGGCAAGAGGAGCTCATTTGTAGTGGCTGTTTGTCCTGGCTGAGGATGTAGTGAGATGCGATCAGTCACAGGTTAGAAGGAAACCGAAGAGACAGACAGACGTGAGGTGAAACCGAGGACAGCAACTCAACTGAATGAAAATGTCTAAACCGACACAGAGAAGAAGAGAAAGAAAAACAACTCAGTTGATCAAACAACAACGTTCAACAAAGGCAAGAGCTAAACTAAAGGGTCACACTTCAAACAAGATTCAAATCCAAAGGCCAATCACTTTATAAGGCCTACCAAAGACACTTCATAGAACAGTCATAAGCATTGGCATGCTACAGAAAAGGCGTTGAGCTCTATCACGCAATCATAGGCAGGGTAGCCTAGTGGTTAGAGCGTTGGACTAGTAACCGGAAGTTTGCAAGTTCGAACCCCCGAGCTGACAAAGTACAAAATCTGTCGTTCTGCCCCTGAACAGGCATTTAACCCACTGTTCCTAGGCCATCATTGAAAATAAGAATTTGTTCTTAACTGACTTGCCTAGTTAAATAAAGATAAAATAAAAAAATTACACTGGCTTGGTTTTCCTCGGACACGGAACGTCACGAGGGTGTAGTTAAAATGGATACCTGGTAATGCTGATAAGGGAGGTCATACCCCCTGCTCTAGTCATATTAGTTAGTGAGACTCGTCATCAATAACCAAGGTTCCACTCGTGGAACACCCAAAAGGTTCCGGAATCCCTTCTGCCATTCCGTTCTATTGTCTGTGTTCCATCCCTGACCTTTTTCCGCTCTTCGCAGCAGTTCCCCCGGCTGCGTTGCATATTTACAGTTCCCTCCCAGCTCATATTCCCCACTGGCCACCGTCACGCACCAAAGACAAGTGTTTCTGTATTGACACAAAATGGAATGAGGCGGTAACAGGAGGGTGAGCTGGACTCACCCAAACCCTGAACTTCAACGAACCTGACTTGTCACGGTGCCAATGTAAGCCAGGGAATATTGTGTTCAGTTTCGACGTGCCATGACTGAGTGTGTGTGTGTGTGTGTGTGTGTGTGTGTGTGTGTGTGTGTGTGTGTGTGTGTGTGTGTGTGTGTGTGTGTGTGTGTGTGTGTGTGTGTGTGTGTGTGTGTGTGTGCGTGCGTGCGTGCGTGCGTGCGTGTGAGCGTGCGTGCGTGCGTGTGTGTGTGTGCGTGCTCACGTGTCTGTGCTTGTGTGTGCATGCTTCACATGCATACATTTTCATGAGACCCATTTGATTTTCATTTGATTCCCATTTGATTCCCAATTGATTCCCATTTGATTCCCATTTGATTCCCATTTGATTCCCAATTGATTCCCATTTGATTCCCATTTGATTCCCATTTGATTCCCAATTGATTCCGATTTGATTCCCATTTGATTCCCAATTGATTCCCATTTGATTCCCATTTGATTCCCATTTGATTGCCATTTGATTGCCATGTATTGTGCGTGTTTCTTTGCTGTGCTGATATCTACTGGGACAAAGAGCTCCACAGCGGAGGTGCATTACACAGTACCTTCTCCAGCCACATCACACCATGTGGATCACAGTACCTTCTCCAGCCACATCACACCATGTGGATCACAGTACCTTCTCCAGCCACATCACACCATGTGGATCACAGTACCTTCTCCAGCCACATCACACCATGTGGATCACAGTACCTTCTCCAGCCACATCACACCATGTGGACCACAGTACCTTCTCCAGCCACATCACACCATGTGGATCACAGTACCTTCTCCAGCCACAGCACACCATGTGGATCACAGTACCTTCTCCAGCCACATCACACCATGTGGATCACAGTACCTTCTCCAGCCACAGCACACCATGTGGATCACAGTACCTTCTCCAGCCACATCACACCATGTGGATCACAGTACCTTCTCCAGCCACATCACACCATGTGGATCACAGTACCTTCTCCAGCCACAGCACACCATGTGGATCACAGTACCTTCTCCAGCCACAGCACTCCATGTGGATCACAGTACCTTCTCCAGCCACATCACACCATGTGGATCACAGTACCTTCTCCAGCCACAGCACTCCATGTGGATCACAGTACCTTCTCCAGCCACAGCACTCCATGTGGATCACAGTACCTTCTCCAGCCACATCACACCATGTGGATCACAGTACCTTCTCCAGCCACAGCACTCCATGTGGATCACAGTACCTTCTCCAGCCACATCACACCATGTGGATCACAGTACCTTCTCCAGCCACATCACACCATGTGGATCACAGTACCTTCTCCAGCCACAGCACACCATGTGGATCACAGTACCTTCTCCAGCCACAGCACACCATGTGGATCACAGTACCTTCTCCAGCCACAGCACTCCAGGAAGCATGACTTCTCTCTGAGTTGGAGAAACACAGTTTATTTTCCGCCTCAGTTTCTTGTTTCCTCGTTTCCTCGTTTCCTCGTTTCTTTTCTGTCTCTTTTCTGCTTCCAGGTTATTTTAAAAAAAACGCTGAAGCAAATATCTTGCAACCTCAACCTCGTCAAATATCAGAAAATTTACATTTTTGGCGCCAGGAATTTGAATAATGTTGGTGACGTTGATTGTATAAGATGTTTTCACTTCTCTCTTAACAAAGGGGCTCAACTCAATGCGGCCCTTCGTCTCACGCTGGGCAGGTGGTGTTCTCTGTTGATAACATGGATATTTATATATATTTATTTAACATTGAATCATTTTCTCACCTTTACATTCTTAGAAGAAAAGGTGCTATCTAGAACCTAAAAGGGATCTTCCACTGTCCCCATAGGAGAACCCTTTGAATGACCCATTTTGGTTCCAGGTAGAACCATTTTTTGGGTTCCATGTAGAACCCCTTCGACAGATCTCCTATGACCCCTTTTGGAAGCATGTGTAGTGCTGGGTAATGCCTGTTTCAGTGCAGCATGAATACAAAGTGTATTCCTACAATTACAATGGAGCTGCAACCAGTGTGTGTGTGTGTGTGTGTGTGTGTGTGTGTGTGTGTGTGTGTGTGTGTGTGTGTGTGTGTGTGTGTGTGTGTGTGTGTGTGTGAGGAAGGAAGGGAGGGAGGGAGGGGTCTGATGTTGAAAGCGGGGTACAGTACAATCTTTCTCTCTCTCACACACACACACACACACACACACACACACACACACACACACACAACCTCTTGACAGATCGTGATGGAGAGTGACTCACTCTGCCTGTAAATGGCCTTTTACAGCCCTCTATCCTCTTGGACCAGTTCCTTCCAGGCTCCTCTGTATGAGACCACAGGCTAAGACATCCATATAGTACACCTCTGTTGTTTATAGCTCAAATACCACTTCACCTTAGGGCCACTGGGCCCTTCATCGCCCCCTGCTGATCAACACTGAAACTACCCCCAGGGCAGTTGTAAAAAATAATATTGCTTAGCTGCATAAAATATTTGTTGCTGTTTTGGTTCTTTTTAAATTTAGTATATATTTTCTGTGTTCGTCCAATCATGCCTCTTTAATCTCTCCCTCTTGCTGAAACAGGGGCCTGATTGCCTTGAACTCAAATGACACCTACTACCTTGAGCCAATCAGAGGGCTGGACTCTCGCCATCACTCGCTGGTCAGCGCAGACGATCTGCCAATCAGAGGCGGGACTTGCGGCCACGGGCATCAGACTGGACACCCCAACCTCCTCTCCGGTCTGCTTAAACCTTTGCATCAAAGGGTGAGGGACGCACACCGACAGACACAGACACACCAACAGACACACACACACCAACAGACACACCAACAGACACACACACACCAACAGACACACACACACCAACAGACACACACACACCAACAGGCACATACATAGCAACAGACACAACTACACAACAACAGACACAAGCAGACACACACACACACACAGACACACAGACACAGACACACCAACAGACACAGACACACCAACAGACACACACACACCAACAGACACACACACACCAACAGACACACACACACCAACAGACACAGACACACCAACAGACACACACACACCAACAGGCACATACACACCAACAGACACACACACACCAACAGACACACACACACCAACAGACACACACACACCAACAGACACACACACACCAACAGACACAGACACACCAACAGACACAGACACACCAACAGACACAGACACACCAACAGACACACACACACCAACAGACACAGACACAACAACAGACACACACACACCAACAGGCACATACATAGCAACAGACACAACTACACAACAACAGACACAAGCAGACACACACACACCAACAGACACAGACACACCAGCAGACACAGACACACCAACAGACACCACAACAACAGAAACAACAACAGACACAGACACTAGTGGTTAGAGTGTAGGGGCGGCAGGTAGCCTAGTAGTTAGAGTGTAGGGGCGGCAGGTAGCCTAGTAGTTAGAGTGTAGGGGCAGCAGGTAGCCTAGTAGTTAGGGTGTAGGGGCGGCAGGTAGCCTAGTGGTTAGAGTGTAGGGGCGGCAGGTAGCCTAGTGGTTAGAGTGTAGGGGCGGCAGGTAGCCTAGTGGTGAGAGTGTAGGGGCGGCAGGTAGCCTAGTGGTTAGAGTGTAGGGGCGGCAGGTAGCCTAGTGGTTAGAGTGTAGGGGCGGCAGGTAGCCTAGTGGTTAGAGTGTAGGGGCGGCAGGTAGCCTAGTGGTTAGAGTGTAGGGGCGGCAGGTAGCCTAGTGGTTAGAGTGTAGGGGCAGCAGGTAGCCTAGTGGTTAGAGTGTAGGGGCGGCAGGTAGCCTAGTGGTTAGAGTGTAGGGGCGGCAGGTAGCCTAGTGGTTAGAGTGTAGGGGCGGCAGGTAGCCTAGTGGTTAGAGTGTAGGGGCGGCAGGTAGCCTAGTGGTTAGAGTGTAGGGGCGGTAGGTAGCCTAGTGGTTAGAGTGTAGGGGCGGCAGGTAGCCTAGTGGTTAGAGTGTAGGGGCGGCAGGTAGCCTAGTGGTTAGAGTGTAGGGGCGGCAGGTAGCCTAGTGGTTAGAGTGTAGGGGCGGTAGGTAGCCTAGTGGTTAGAGTGTAGGGGCGGCAGGTAGCCTAGTGGTTAGAGTGTAGGGGCGGCAGGTAGCCTAGTGGTTAGAGTGTAGGGGCGGCAGGTAGCCTAGTAGTTAGAGTTTATGGGCAGCAGGTAGCCTAGTGGTTAGAGTGTAGGGGCGGCAGGTAGCCTAGTAGTTCGAGTTTAGGGGCAGCAGGTAGCCTAGTGGTTAGAGTGTAGGGGCGGCAGGTAGTCTAGTGGTTAGAGTGGAGGGGGAGGCAGGTAGCCTAGTGGTTAGAGTGTAGGGACGGCAGGTAGTCTAGTGGTTAGAGTGGAGGGGAGGCAGGTAGCCTAGTGGTGAGAGTGTAGGGGCGGCAGGTAGCCTAGTGGTTAGAGTGTAGGGGAGGCAGGTAGCCTAGTAGTTAGAGTGTAGGGGCGGCAGGTAGCCTAGTGGTTAGAGTGTAGGGGCGGCAGGTAGTCTAGTGGTTAGAGTGTAGGGGCGGTAGGTAGCCTAGTGGTTAGAGTGTAGGGGCGGCAGGTAGCCTAGTGGTTAGAGTGTAGGGGCGGCAGGTAGTCTAGTGGTTAGAGCGTAGGGGCGGTAGGTAGCCTAGTAGTTAGAGTGTAGGGGCGGCAGGTAGTCTAGTGGTTAGAGTGTAGGGCGGCAGGTAGTCTAGAGGTTAGAGTGTAGGGGCGGCAGGTAGCCTAGTGGTTAGAGTGTAGGGGCGGCAGGTAGCCTAGTGGTTAGAGTGTAGGGGCGGCAGGTAGCCTAGTGGTTAGAGTGTAGGGGCGGCAGGTAGCCTAGTGGTTAGAGTGTAGGGGCGGTAGGTAGCCTAGTGGTTAGAGTGTAGGGGCGGCAGGTAGTCTAGTGGTTAGAGTGTAGGGGCGGCAGGTAGCCTAGTGGTTAGAGTGTAGGGGCGGTAGGTAGCCTAGTGGTTAGAGTGTAGGGCGGCAGGTAGCCTAGTGGTTAGAGTGTAGGGGCGGCAGGTAGCCTAGTGGTTAGAGTGTAGGGGCGGTAGGTAGCCTAGTGGTTAGAGTGTAGGGGCGGTAGGTAGCCTAGTGGTTAGAGTGTAGGGGCGGCAGGTAGCCTAGTGGTTAGAGTGTAGGGGCGGCAGGTAGCCTAGTGGTTAGAGTGTAGGGGCGGCAGGTAGCCTAGTGGTTAGAGTGTAGGGGCGGCAGGTAGCCTAGTGGTTAGAGTGTAGGGGCGGTAGGTAGCCTAGTGGTTAGAGTGTAGGGGCGGTAGGTAGCCTATTGGGTAGAGTGTAGGGGCGGCAGGTAGCCTAGTGGTTATAGTGTAGGGGCGGCAGGTAGCCTAGTGGTGAGAGCGTTGGGCCACTAACCGTAAAGGTTGCTAGATCGAATAGCTGACAAGGTAAAAATCTGTTGTCCTGCTCCTGAACAAGGCAGTTCAACCCACTGTTCCTAGACCACCGTCATTGTAAATAATAATTTGTTCTTAAATAAAGCTTCAATAATCAACAGACACAACAAGCCTTTATTTATCTGGACACATTCTCTGTTGACCGCCAAGCCCAACACAGTCTTTCATTTGTGTA
>NC_068433.1:7352864-7367864 GCF_023373465.1 Oncorhynchus keta
CTGTCATTTGCTGCCTGCCCTCTGACCTGTCGTTTGCTGCCTGCCCTCTGACCTGTCATTTGCTGCCTGCCCTCTGACCTGTCGTTTGCTTCCTGCCCTCTGACCTGTCGTTTGCTTCCTGCCCTCTGACCTGTCGTTTGCTTCCTGCCCTCTGACCTGTCGTTTGCTTCCTGCCCTCTGACCTGTCGTTTGCTTCCTGCCCTCTGACCTGTCATTTGCTTCCTGCCCTCCTGTTTTTGTGATAAACTTTTGTTACATGGGGCGGCAGCGTAGCCTAGTGGTTAGAGCGTTGGACTAGTAACCAGAAGGTTGTGAGTTCAAACCCCCGAGCTGACAAGGTACAAATCTGTCGTTCTGCCCCTGAACAGGCAGTTAACCCACTGTTCCCAGGCCGTCATTGAAAATAAGAATATGTTCTTAACTGACTTGCCTGGTTAAATAAAGGTTTAAAAAAATAAAAAAAACATCAAACTGTCTGCATCTGGGTGTTATCATGAGGTCTGATAATCAAGCTCTCCTGAAATCTCCCGGAGGATGTTTGGCAACATTACAATTACAACCAAATACTTTTTATGTCTTTCTAAAATAATTCCCCCATTCAATGAACCAAAGGGTGGGTGAGGCATCAAACTAAGATGTTTATCTATGTGTAAGGTTCAAATATTCAGTGTTCAGGGGAGATCTTGACAGCATAAGAGTTACTTATCAATTAGGCAATTATAATTTTTTTTTTTTTTTCATTGTCAGTATTGAATAGAGGAGAATCCTAGCCAATGTTGAGTTCTTGAGAGACGGTTTTCCAACCTGAGTTGGTTTCATCAACTGCACCGGTATCAACTGCTTGTCGGCCATTTGCAGTTTTACACGAGTACCGGTGGAAAGTTATTTAGGGACATCGGAGAGGACAATGACATTAATACATGCTAATAGTTAACGAGAGAGAGAACCAGTCTAACTACACAATGTTTTGATTTGGTTAGTCTGTTGTATATCATTATTTTACCTGCTGCATAAATCTCTCTCTGTCTCTGTCTCTCTCTCTGTCTCTCTCTCTCTCTCTCCTCTCACTGTCTCTCTCTCTGTCTCTCTCTATCTCTCACTGTCTCTCTCTCTGTCTCTCACTGTCTCTCTCTATCTCCGTCTCTCTCTCTCTCTGTCTCTCTCTCTCCTCTCACTGTCTCTCTCTCTGTCTCTCTCTGTCTCTCACTGTCTCTTTTTTTCTGTCTCTCACCGTCTGTCTCTCTCTATCTCTCACTGTCTCTCTCTCTGTCTCTCACTGTCTCTCTCTATCTCCGTCTCTCTCTCTCTCTGTCTCTCTCTCTCTCTCTCTGTCTCTCTCTCACTGTCTCTCTCTCTGTCTCTCACTGTCTCTTTTTTTCTCTCTCACCGTCTGTCTCTCTCTGTCTCTCACTGTCTCTCTCTGTCTCTCAATGTCTCTCTCTATCTCTGTCTCTCTCTCTCTCTCTCTTTCTCTGTCTTTCTCTCTCTTTCTTTGTCTTTCTCTGTCTCTCTCTCTGTCTCCCTCCTCTCTATCTCTCCCCCTTACCCGTCTCTGTCTCTCTGTCTCCCTCTTCTCTCTCTCTATCTCTCCCCCTTACCCCTCTCTGTCTCTCTCTCTGTCTCTCTGTCTCCCTCTTCTCTCTCTCTATCTCTCCCCCTTACCCCTCTCCCTCTCTCTCTGTCTCTCTGTCTCCCTCTCTCTCTCTCTCTCTCTCTCTCTCTCTCTCTCTCTCTCTCTCTCTCTCTCTCTCTCTCAACACTCTCTTTCCACCCCCCCCCCCCACATGTCTTTAGCAGTCCAAGAAGGCCACAGGCCGACTACCCTGGAACCCTGGTAGGCCAAAATATTGGCCTTCTATCTGGCCCGGGCAAGACAGCCATGCCTGCTTGTATAAATCAATGTATTTTAATTACCACAGTGCCTCTGCCTAATAGCTGTAATCAAGTATTAGCAAAGCGGAAAATGACTGATAGAAAGATACTGAGATTGCAACGTGTCACAGACCTCGGTATGTTTTTCTTCCATTGTGTCATTTCTGTTTTGTGAAAAGCTCAGTCTGTTGCCATGGTTAAAAACAACCCCCCCCTTTTTTTTACCCCCACGACAATAGGATGAAATGGTGGGTGATCATTTCTAACAGAGAGGTGACACGATTCAGTCCTGAATTGATGTGACCATTCAATTGTGTGTCCATTACACCAAACGGACCAAATAACCCCTCACTGTGTCCCTCCTCCCTTTCTGATCTCACTCTATTTGGAAACAGGTGAGACGAAATGCCTGGGGCACTACCAAGTACATGGAGCTGTACATCGTGGCTGACAGTACACTGGTAAGCTAGCTAAGCCAACAACAAGTGGAGCTATTTGTTATTGTTCCTTTGATCGGAGCAGGGCAAGTGCGTATGTGTTTGTGTGTGTATACGTTTGTGTGGTGCGTGCGTGCGTGTGTGTGGGTATGTGTGTGGGTATGTGTGTATGTGTGTGTATATCTGTGTGTGTGTGTGTGTGTGTGTGTGTGTGTGTGTGTGTGTGTGTGTGTGTGTGTGTGTGTGTGTGTGTGTGTGTGTGTGTGTGTGTGTGTGTGTGTGTGTGTGTGTGTGTGTGTGTGTGTGTGTGTGGGTATGTGTGTATGTGTGTGTATATCTGTGTGTGTGTGTGTGTGTGTGTGTGTGTGTGTGTGTGTGTGTGTGTGTGTGTGTGTGTGTGTGTGTGCGTGCGTGCGTGCGTGCGTGCGTGCGTGCGTGCGTGCGTGCGTGCGTGTGTGTGTGTGAGAATGTATGTATGAATTTATGTGCACACGGTTGAGTGTGTGTGTGTGTTTGCAGAGTCGAGTGTGTGCGTGCGTGTGTGCGTAAAGTCAAGTGTGTGTGTCACATCCGTCCAGGGATGTCAACCAACCCATTGATTCATTGAAGTATCAAATGGACATGGGGAACATGGTCCTCAATCATCCTCAGCTCTAACATCATGGTCCTCAATCATCCTCAACTCTAACATCATGGTCCTCAATCATCCTCAACTCTAACATCATGGTCCTCAATCATCCTCAACTCTAACATCATGGTCCTCAATCATCCTCAACTCTAACATCATGGTCCTCAATCATCCTCAACTCTAACATCATGGTCCTCAATCATCCTCAACTCTAACATCATGGTCCTCAATCATCCTCAGCTCTAACATCATGGTCCTCAATCATCCTCAGCTCTAACATCATGGTCCTCAATCATCCTCAACTCTAACATCATGGTCCTCAATCATCCTCAACTCTAACATCATGGTCCTCAATCATCCTCAACTCTAACATCATGGTCCTCAATCATCCTCAGCTCTAACATCATGGTCCTCAATCATCCTCAGCTCTAACATCATGGTCCTCAATCATCCTCAGCTCTAACATCATGGTCCTCAATCATCCTCAGCTCTAACATCATGGTCCTCAATCATCCTCAACTCTGACATCATGGTCCTCACTCATCCTCAACTCTGATGTCATGGTCCTCACTCATCCTCAACTCTAACATCATGGTCCTCAACTCGTTAGTGACATAATGGCCCTCACTCAGGGTAGCCTAGTGGTTAGAGCGTTGGACTAGTAACCGGAAGGTTGCAAGTTCAAACCCCCGAGCTGACAAAGTACTAATCTGTCGTTCTGCCCCTGAACAGGCAGTTAACCCACTGTTCCTAGGCCGTCATTGAAAATAAGAATTTGTTCTTAACTGACTTGCCTAGTTAAATAAAGATAAAATAAATAAAATAAAAAACTCATCCTCAACTCTGACATAATGGCCCTCACTCATCCTCAACTCTGACATCATGGTCCTCACTCATCCTCAACGCTGACATAATGACCCTCACTCATCCTCAACGCTGACATAATGGCCCTCACTCATCCTCAACTCTGACATAATGGCCCTCACTCATCCTCAACGCTGACATAATGACCCTCACTCATCCTCAACTCTGACATCATGGTCCTCACTCATCCTCAACTCTGACATAATGGTCCTCACTCATCCTCAACGCTGACATAATGGCCCTCACTCATCCTCAACTCTGACATAATGGCCCTCACTCATCCTCAACTCTGACATCATGGTCCTCACTCATCCTCAACTCTGACATCATGGTCCTCACTCATCCTCAACTCTGACATAATGGTTCTCAATCATCCTCAACTCTGACATAATGGCCCTCACTCATCCTCAACGCTGACATCATGGTCCTCACTCATCCTCAACTCTGACATAATGGCCCTCACTCATCCTCAACTCTGACATAATGGTCCTCACTCATCCTCAACTCTGACATCATGGTCCTCACTCATCCTCAACTCTGACATAATGGTTCCTCACTCATCCTCAACGCTGACATAATGACCCTCACTCATCCTCAACGCTGACATAATGGCCCTCACTCATCCTCAACTCTGACATAATGGCCCTCACTCATCCTCAACGCTGACATAATGACCCTCACTCATCCTCAACTCTGCCTACTTTGTGAAATAGTGTATAATTATGTTGCTGGCTGATGGGCTGAAGCACCTTTTCCTCACTGATAGAGAACAGCGTAGAAGAGACCAGAGGAAAGGATTTGTCATGTTAATGATGAACGTTTCTAGTTGGGTCTAATGGTGGGAGACCGAGAGCTCATTACCAGTCCTAAATAGACAATGTGCTCCAGCCGGCCAGGAAGGAATAGATATGTCTTCCCATAACGGTCTATTCTACGTTGCAGTTGGCTACTGTTAGGTGCAATATGAATATGATGCCGTGGTAACAGTGTTACCACGGCGGTGACCAATCAGAATACAGTATTTGGTCCACTCCTGTTCTTAATTGGTACCTACTACGATGATGAAGTAGGGGCAGAGATGGTGAAGTGGGACAGAGATGGTGAAGTGGGACAGGATTTCTCTTCTGGATCTCTCTTGTTCTATTGAGGACGCCCATTAAAAAAAAAATGTATTGTGTTTGGTTGAACATTTGTCACTATTGATTTTGTATCTGCCACTGAATGCTATTCCATCTCCCTTTGTAATCTAGTATAAACGACAGAATAAGGACTACCAAAAAACCAAGCTGAGGATAATGGAGATTGCCAATTATGTTGATAAGGTAAGCCAGCGTGGTGATGTGTGTGTCTTAGATACAATCCGCAGGGGGAGTAAAGAGAGCTCAATTTATGTGTCAACAAAATGGATAGTGTATCAGGGCCGGGAGAGAGAGTCTGGTTTTATAAATCACCTACTGACATATCATTAACTTACAAACAGTTCTCTGATATTTCTAAGATTAATTGTCTTTCTAGTCCTTTCCAATTTTGCCCTTTGTTGTGTCATCAGAATGATCAAAGTGATTGAAAATGATAGATTTTGAACAATCTAAATTAGTCTATTTAGAAATGCCTTAGTCACAATGAAAAACAAAACATATGTCTCTGTGTGACCCCATTGCCGTGAGTGTTGCCTGTTGCCGTGAGTGATATTTGTTGCCGTGAGTGATATCTGTTGCCGTGAGTGTTGCCTGTTGCCGTGAGTGATATCCGTTGCCGTGAGTGTTGCCTGTTGCCGTGAGTGTTGCCTGTTGCCGTGAGTGTTTCCTGTTGCCGTGAGTGATGCCTGTGCAGTTAGTGTTGCCTGTTGCCGTGAGTGTTGCCTGTTGCCGTGAGTGATATCTGTTGCCGTGAGTGATATCTGTTGCCGTGAGTGATATCTGTTGCCGTGAGTGTTGCCTGTTGCCGTGAGTGATATCTGTTGCCGTGAGTGATATCTGTTGCCGTGAGTGATATCTGTTGCCGTGAGTGTTGTCTGTTGCTGTCAGTGATGTCTGTTGCTGTCAGTGATATCTGTTGCCGTGAGTGATATCTGTTGCCGTGAGTGATATCTGTTGCCGTGAGTGTTGCCTGTTGCCGTGAGTGTTGCCTGTTGCTGTCAGTGATGCCAGGCGGTTGTGTTGTGTTGTGGTTCAGTTCTACAGGGCTCTGAACATCCGGGTGCCTCTGATTGGCCTGGAGGTATGGAAGGAGCGGGATGAGTGCATCATTACAGAGGAGCCCAACACCACACTCTGGTCCTTCCTACAGTGGAGACAGAAGCTTAAGTCCCGCAAGAAGCACGACAACGCACAGCTACTGACGTTAGTAAAGATCACTAACACACACACACACATGTGTGAGGCTATATACAGGGGGCACCGCGGGTCTATGTGAGGGTCTATATACAGGGGGCACCGCGGGTCTATGTGCGGGGCTATATACAGGGGGCACCGCGGGTCTATGTGCGGGGCTATATACAGGGGGCACCGCAGGTCTATGTGCAGGGCTATATACAGGGGGCACCGCAGGGCTATATACAGGGGGCACCGCGGGTCTATGTGAGGGGCTATATACAGGGGGCACCGCAGGTCTATGTGCAGGGCTATATACAGGGGGCACCGCAGGTCTATGTGCAGGGCTATATACAGGGGGCACCGCAGGTCTATGGGCAGGGCTATATACAGGGGGCACCGCGGGTCTATGTGAGGGGCTATATACAGGGGGCACCGCGGGTCTATGTGCAGGGCTATATACAGGGGGCACCGCAGGTCTATGTGCAGGGCTATATACAGGGGGCACCGCAGGTCTATGGGCAGGGCTATATACAGGGGGCACAGCAGGTCTATGTGTGAGGCTATATACAGGGGGCACCGCGGGTCTATGTGAGGGGCTATATACAGGGGGCACCGCGGGTCTATGTGCGGGGCTATATACAGGGGGCACCGCTACCGGGTCTATGTGTGTGGCTATATACAGGGGGTACCGCTACCGGGTCTATGTGCGGGGCTATATACAGGGGCACCGCTACCGGGTCTATGTGAGGGGCTATATACAGGGGGCACCGCGGGTCTATGTGCGGGGCTATATACAGGGGGTACCGCGGGTCTATGTGCAGGGCTATATACAGGGGGCACCGCTACCGGGTCTATGTGCAGGGCTATATACAGGGGGTACCGCTACCGGGTCTATGTGCGGGGCTATATACAGGGGTACCGCTACCGGGTCTATGTGCGGGGCTATATACAGGGGGCACCGCGGGTCTATGTGCGGGGCTATATACAGGGGGCACCGCTACCGGGTCTATGTGTGTGGCTATATACAGGGGGCACCGCTACCGGGTCTATGTGCGAGGCTATATACAGGGGGCACCGCGGGTCTATGTGCGGGGCTATATACAGGGGGCACCGCTACTGGGTCTATGTGCGGGGCTATATACAGGGGGTACCGCTACCGGGTCTATGTGCGGGGCTATATACAGGGGGCACCGCTACCGGGTCTATGTGCGAGGGCTATATACAGGGGGCACCGCTACCGGGTCTATGTGCGAGGCTATATACAGGGGGCACCGCGGGTCTATGTGCGGGGCTATATACAGGGGGCACCGCTACCGGGTCTATGTGCGAGGCTATATACAGGGGGCACCGCGGGTCTATGTGCGGGGCTATATACAGGGGGCACCGCGGGTCTATGTGCGGGGCTATATACAGGGGGTACCGCTACCGGGTCTATGTGTGTGGCTATATACAGGGGCACCGCTACCGGGTCTATGTGCGAGGCTACATACAGGGGGTACCGCTACCGGGTCTATGTGCGGGGCTATATACAGGGGGCACCGCTACCGGGTCTATGTGTGTGGCTATATACAGGGGGCACCGCTACCGGGTCTATGTGCGAGGCTACATACAGGGGTACCGCTACCGGGTCTGTGTGCGGGGCTATATACAGGGGGCACCGCTACCGGGTCTATGTGCGGGGCTATATACAGGGGGCACCGCGGGTCTATGTGCGGGGCTATATACAGGGGGCACCGCGGGTCTATGTGCGGGGCTATATACAGGGGGCACCGCGGGTCTATGTGCGGGGCTATATACAGGGGGCACCGCGGGTCTATGTGCGGGGCTATATACAGGGTCACCGCTACCGGGTCTATGTGCTACAGGTTAGTTGAGGTAATTTGTATACTGGCTTGCGAAAGTATTCACTCCCCCTTGGCACATTTACTATTTTGATGCCTTACGACCTGGAATTAAAATAGATTTTTGGTGGGGTTGTATCATTTGATTTACACACCACGCCTACCACTATGAAGATGCAATTTTATTTATTTATTGTGAAACAAACAAAAAATAAGACAAAAAAACAGAAAACTTGAGCGTGCATACCTCTTCAACCCCCCCAAAGTCAATACTTTATAGAGCCACCTTTTGCAGCAATTACAGCTACAAGTCTCTAAGCTTGGCACATCTCGCCACGGGGATTTTTGCCCATTCTTCAAGGCAAAACTGCTCCAGCTCCTTCAAGTTGGATGGGTTCAGCAGGTGTAAAGCAATCTTTAAGTCATACCACAGATTCTCAATTGGATTGAGGTATGGGCTTTGACTAGGCCATTCCAAGACATATAAATGTTTCCGCTTAAACCACTCGAGTGCCGCTTTAGCAGTATGCTTTGGGTCATTGTCCTGCTGGAAGGTGAACCTCCGTCCCAGTCTCAAATCTCTGGAACACCGAAACAAGTTTCCGTCAAGAGTTTCCCTGTATTTAGTGTCATCCATTATTCCTTCAATTCTGACCAGTTTCCTGTCTGGAAAAATATGGTCTTCTCGGGGTGATGAGAGGTATTGGGTTTGCGCCAGACATAGTGTTTTCCTTAATGGCCAAAAAGCTACATTTTAGTCTCATCTGACCAGAGTACCTTCTTCCATCTGTTTGGGGGTCTCCCACATGCCTTTTGGCAAACACCAAATGTGTTTGTTTATTTTTTTCTTTAAGCAATGACTTTTTTCTGGCCACTCTTCTGTAAAGCCCAGACCCGTGGAGTGTACGGCTTAAAGTGGTCTATGGACAAATACTCCAATCTCCGCTGTGGAGCTTTGCAGCTCCTTCAGGGTTATCTTTGGTCTCTTTGTTGTCTCTCTGATTAATGCCCTCGTTGCCTGGTCCGTGAGTTTTGGTGGGCGGTCATCTTTTGGCAGGTTTGTTATTTTGTGTATGTCCATTACATGAAATAAAAATACAAATCAATTTAAACTACAGGTTGTAATGCAACAAAATAGGAAAAACACCAAGGGGGATGAATACTTTTGCAAGGCACTGTACATATAGGGTAAAGTGACGATGCATAGATAATAAACAGCGAGTAGCAGCAGTGCAAATCCCTCCCCCTGCCCAAAATTAGAACAGCTCAGTTTGGTGTAATTAGAACATCACAGCTCAGTGAGGTGTAATTAGAACATCACAGCTCAGTTAGGTGTAATTAGAACATCACAGCTCAGTTAGGTGTAATTAGAACATCACAGCTCAGTTAGGTGTAATTAGGTGTAATTAGAACATCACAGCTCAGTTAGGTGTAATTAGGTGTAATTAGAACATCACAGCTCAGTTAGGTGTAATTAGAACACCACAGCTCAGTTAGGTGTAATTAGAACATCACAGCTCAGTTAGGTGTAATTAGGTGTAATTAGAACATCACAGCTCAGTTAGGTGTAATTAGGTGTAATTAGAACATCACGGCTCAGTTAGGTGTCATTAGGTGTAATTAGAACATCACAGCTCAGTTAGGTGTAATTAGAACACCACAGCTCAGTTTGGTGTAATTAGAACATCACAGCTCAGTTAAGTGTAATTAGAACATCACAGCTCAGTTAGCTGTAATTAGGTGTAATTAGAACATCACAGCTCAGTTAGGTGTAATTAGGTGTAATTAGAACATCCCAGCTCAGTTAGGTGTAATTAGAACATCACAGCTCAGTTAGGTGTAATTAGAACATCCCAATTCAGTTAGGTGTAATTAGGTGTAATTAGAACATCACAGCTCAGTTAGGTGTAATTAGGTGTAATTAAGACATCCCAGCTCAGTTAGGTGTAATTAGGTGTAATTAGAACATCACAGCTCAGTTAGGTGTAATTAGAACATCACAGCTCAGTTAGGTTTAATTAGGTGTAATTAGAACATCACAGCTCAGTTAGGTGTAATTAGAACATCACAGCTCAGTTAGGTGTAATTAGAACATCACAGCTCAGTTAGGTGTAATTAGAACATCACAGCTCAGTTAGGTGTAATTAGGTGTAATTAGAACGTCACAGCTCAGTTAGGTGTAATTAGGTGTAATTAGAACATCACAGCTCAGTTAGGTTTAATTAGGTGTAATTAGAACATCACAGCTCAGTTAGGTGTAATTAGAACATCACAGCTCAGTTAGGTGTAATTACAACATCACAGCTCATTTAGGTGTAATTAGGTGTAATTAGAACATCCCAATTCAGTTAGGTGTAATTAGGTGTAATTAGAACATCACAGCTCAGTTAGGTGTAATTAGGTGTAATTAAGACATCCCAGCTCAGTTAGGTGTAATTAGGTGTAATTAGAACATCACAGCTCAGTTAGGTGTAATTAGAACATCACAGCTCAGTTAGGTTTAATTAGGTGTAATTAGAACATCACAGCTCAGTTAGGTGTCATTAGGTGTAATTAGAACATCACAGCTCAGTTAGGTGTAATTAGGTGTGATTAGAACATCACAGCTCAGTTAGGTGTAATTAGGTGTGATTAGAACATCACATCTCTGTTAGGTGTCATTAGGTGTAATTAGAACATCACAGATCAGTTAGGTGTAATTAGAACATCCCAGCTCAGTTAGGTGTAATTAGGTGTAATTAGAACATCCCAGCTCAGTTAGGTGTAATTAGAACATCGCAACTCAGTTAGGTGTAATTAGAACATCACAGCTCAGTTAGGTGTAATTAGGTGTAATTAGAACATCCCAGCTCAGTTAGGTGTAATTAGGTGTAATTAGAACACCACAGCTCAGTTAGGTGTAATTAGGTGTAATTAGAACATCACAGCTCAGTTAGGTGTAATTAGAACATCACAGCTCAGTTAGGTGTAATTAGAACATCACAGCTCAGTTAGGTGTAATTAGGTGTAATTAGAACGTCACAGCTCAGTTAGGTGTAATTAGGTGTAATTAGAACATCACAGCTCAGTTAGGTTTAATTAGGTGTAATTAGAACATCACAGCTCAGTTAGGTGTAATTAGAACATCACAGCTCAGTTAGGTGTCATTAGGTGTAATTAGAACATCACAGATCAGTTAGGTGTAATTAGAACATCCCAGCTCAGTTAGGTTTAATTAGGTGTAATTAGAACATCCCAGCTCAGTTAGTTGTAGTTAGGTGTAATTAGAACATCACAGCTCAGTTAGGTTTAATTAGGTGTAACAGAACATCCCAGCTCAGTTAGTTGTAATTAGGTGTAATTAGAACATCACAGCTCAGTTAGGTGTAATTAGAACATCACAGCTCAGTTAGGTGTAATTAGAACATCCCAGCTCAGTTAGGTGTAATTAGGTGTAATTAGAACATCCCAGCTCAGTTAGGTGTAATTAGAACATCGCAACTCAGTTAGGTGTAATTAGAACATCACAGCTCCGTTTGGTGTAATTAGGTGTAATTAGAACATCCCAGCTCAGTTAGGTGTAATTAGGTGTAACATCACAGCTCAGTTAGGTGTAATTAGGTGTAATTAGAACATCACAGCTCAGTTAGGTGTAATTAGAACATCACAGCTCAGTTAGGTGTAATTAGAACATCACAGCTCAGTTAGGTGTAATTAGGTGTAATTAGAACGTCACAGCTCAGTTAGGTGTAATTAGGTGTAATTAGAACATCACAGCTCAGTTAGGTTTAATTAGGTGTAATTAGAACATCACAGCTCAGTTAGGTGTAATTAGAACATCACAGCTCAGTTAGGTGTCATTAGGTGTAATTAGAACATCACAGATCAGTTAGGTGTAATTAGAACATCCCAGCTCAGTTAGGTGTAATTAGAACATCCCAGCTCAGTTAGGTTTAATTAGGTGTAATTAGAACATCCCAGCTCAGTTAGTTGTAATTAGGTGTAATTAGAACATCCCAGCTCAGTTAGGTGTAATTAGGTGTAATTAGAACATCCCAGCTCAGTTAGGTGTAATTAGAACATCACAGCTCAGTTAGGTGTAATTAGAACATCACAGCTCCGTTTGGTGTAATTAGGTGTAATTAGAACATCACAGCTCAGTTAGGTGTAATTAGGTGTAATTAGAACATCACAGCTCAGTTAGGTGTAATTAGAACATCACAGCTCAGTTAGGTGTACAGAACATCACAGCTCAGTTAGGTGTAATTAGGTGTAATTAGAACATCACAGCTCAGTTAGGTGTAATTAGGTGTAATTAGAACATCACAGCTCAGTTAGGTTTAATTAGGTGTAATTAGAACATCACAGCTCAGTTAGGTGTAATTAGAACATCACAGCTCAGTTAGGTGTCATTAGGTGTAATTAGAACATCACAGATCAGTTAGGTGTAATTAGAACATCCCAGCTCAGTTAGGTGTAATTAGAACATCCCAGCTCAGTTAGGTTTAATTAGGTGTAATTAGAACATCACAGCTCAGTTAGTTGTAATTAGGTGTAATTAGAACATCACAGCTCAGTTAGGTTTAATTAGGTGTAATTAGAACATCACAGCTCAGTTAGTGTAATTAGAACATCACAGCTCAGTTAGGTGTCATTAGGTGTAATTAGAACATCACAGATCAGTTAGGTGTAATTAGAACATCCCAGCTCAGTTAGGTTTAATTAGGTGTAATTAGAACATCCCAGCTCAGTTAGTTGTAATTAGGTGTAATTAGAACATCACAGCTCAGTTAGGTTTAATTAGGTGTAATTAGAACATCCCAGCTCAGTTAGTTGTAATTAGGTGTAATTAGAACATCACAGCTCAGTTAGGTGTAATTAGAACATCACAGCTCAGTTAGGTGTAATTAGAACATCCCAGCTCAGTTAGGTGTCATTAGGTGTAATTAGAACATCCCAGCTCAGTTAGGTGTAATTAGAACATCGCAACTCAGTTAGGTGTAATTAGAACATCACAGCTCCGTTTGGTGTAATTAGGTGTAATTAGAACATCCCAGCTCAGTTAGGTGTAATTAGGTGTAACATCACAGCTCAGTTAGGTGTAATTAGGTGTAATTAGAACATCACAGCTCAGTTAGGTGTAATTAGAACATCACAGCTCAGTTAGGTGTAATTAGAACATCACAGCTCAGTTAGGTGTAATTAGGTGTAATTAGAACGTCACAGCTCAGTTAGGTGTAATTAGGTGTAATTAGAACATCACAGCTCAGTTAGGTTTAATTAGGTGTAATTAGAACATCACAGCTCAGTTAGGTGTAATTAGAACATCACAGCTCAGTTAGGTGTCATTAGGTGTAATTAGAACATCACAGATCAGTTAGGTGTAATTAGAACATCCCAGCTCAGTTAGGTGTAATTAGAACATCCCAGCTCAGTTAGGTTTAATTAGGTGTAATTAGAACATCCCAGCTCAGTTAGTTGTAATTAGGTGTAATTAGAACATCACAGCTCAGTTAGGTTTAATTAGGTGTAATTAGAACATCCCAGCTCAGTTAGTTGTAATTAGAACATCGAAACTCAGTTAGGTGTAATTAGAACATCACAGCTCAGTTAGGTTTAATTAGGTGTAATTAGAACATCCCAGCTCAGTTAGTTGTAATTAGGTGTAATTAGAACATCACAGCTCAGTTAGGTGTCATTAGGTGTAATTAGAACATCACAGCTCAGTTAGGTGTAATTAGGTGTGATTAGAACATCACAGCTCAGTTAGGTGTAATTAGGTGTGATTAGAACATCACAGCTCTGTTAGGTGTCATTAGGTGTAATTAGAACATCACAGATCAGTTAGGTGTAATTAGAACATCCCAGCTCAGTTAGGTGTAATTAGGTGTAATTAGAACATCCCAGCTCAGTTAGGTGTAATTAGAACATCGCAACTCAGTTAGGTGTAATTAGAACATCACAGCTCAGTTAGGTGTAATTAGGTGTAATTAGAACATCCCAGCTGTAATTACATCCCAGCTGTAATTAGGTGTAATTAGAACATCCCAGCTCAGTTAGGTGTAATTAGGTGTAATTAGAACATCCCAGCTCAGTTTGGTGTAATTAGGTGTAATTAGAACATCACAGCTCAGTTAGGTGTAATTAGAACATCACAGCTCAGTTAGGTTTAATTAGGTGTAATTAGAACATCACAGCTCAGTTAGGTGTCATTAGAACATCACAGCTCAGTTAGGTGTAATTAGAACATCACAGGTCAGTTAGGTGTCATTAGAACATCACAGCTCAGTTAGGTGTAATTAGAACATCACAGCTCAGTTAGGTTTAATTAGGTGTAATTAGAACATCACAGCTCAGTTAGGTGTAATTAGAACATCACAGCTCAGTTAGGTGTAATTAGAACATCACAGCTCAGTTAGGTGTAATTAGAACATCACAGCTCAGTTAGGTGTAATTAGAACATCACAGCTCAGTTAGGTGTAATTAGAACATCACAGCTCAGTTAGGTGTCATTAGAACATCACAGCTCAGTTAGGTGTCATTAGAACATCACAGCTCAGTTAGGTGTAATTAGAACATCACAGCTCAGTTAGGTGTAATTAGAACATCACAGCTCAGTTATGTAGAGAACATCACAGCTCAGTTAGGTGTCATTAGAACATCACAGCTCAGTTGGGTGTAATTAGAACATCACAGCTCAGTTAGTTGTAATTAGAACATCACAGTTCAGTTAGGTTTAATTAGGTGTAATTAGAACATCACAGCTCAGTTAGGTGTAATTAGAACATCACAGCTCAGTTAGGTGTAATTAGAACATCACAGCTCAGTTAGGTGTAATTAGAACATCACAGTTCAGTTAGGTGTAATTAGGTGTAATTAGAACATCACAGCTCAGTTAGGTGTAATTAGAACATCACAGCTCAGTTAGGTGTAATTAGAACATCACAGCTCAGTTAGGTGTCATTAGAACATCACAGCTCAGTTAGGTGTAATTAGAACATCACAGCTCAGTTAGGTGTAATTAGAACATCACAGTTCAGTTAGGTTTAATTAGGTGTAATTAG
>NC_068433.1:7370364-7377864 GCF_023373465.1 Oncorhynchus keta
CAGTGAATTGTAAGATAGTCTGAAAGGGAAAGCTTCTTAAAGCTATTAAATTGAGACTAGGTGTTTTTGCTGTTAATGCTTAATCCCATACAAATGAGTCCTTTTGCTAATGTGGTCCCTCAGGACCATTCGGATTTACCCATCGGAGCTGCCGCCACCATGGCCCACGAAATCGGACATAATTTTGGGATGAGCCACGACCACGAGGGCTGCTGTGTGGAGGCGACTGCGGAGCAAGGGGGCTGCGTGATGGCTGCTGCCACCGGGTAAGAATGGACAGGTTTTTAGATCCAACATGGCTACCAGAGATCCAAAATGGTCACCTAGACATCCAAGATGGCCGCCGCTCTAAAGAACACACTCTGAAACTGAACACGATGGCAACTGTTCACAATGGTATTCTGCATTGTGGATCTTTGTAATGTTTGCCCTCTTTTCGCCAATAGGCATCCATTTCCCCGGGTGTTCAGCCGCTGCAGTAAGCTGGACCTGGACAGCTACTTCCAGAAGGGAGGAGGGATGTGCCTCTTCAACATGCCCGACATGAAGGACCTGGTCGGGGGCAAGAGGTGCGGCAACGGCTTTGTGGAGGACGGAGAAGAGTGTGACTGCGGAGAGCCAGAGGTGAGACAAGCCTTCCGCTCTATTAGCCGTTAGGATCCTCAGACACGCCTCAGACACGCCTCAGACACGCCTCAGACACGCCTCAGACACGCCTCAGACACGCCGAGCGACTTATCGCCGCTTATGTTTGGTATTGTGTCTGTCAATCGTCCAGAATCATTTGAGTCGGTAAAACATTATTTTTTTTTGTTTAAGAGGTGTTTAAAACGTTTGTTGTTTAAAACCTCTTTGGCTTAATTTGTGAGGAAGTGTGAATTTAAAACAGGGAGAGGTTAATTTCTAGCTGACAGAAATGCTGATGATGTGGAGGCTGTTTTGACTTAATTCACAACTGGCAGTGAGTCGGCGTCGGCAGATACCGCAGCCGTCTGACAAGAAGCCACCTGTTTTGACACAGAACCAGAATGCTCGCTTCATGGTGTCGTCTTTTAGTATCCTGTCGCTTCAGAAGAATTGACGTTATTACGCATTGCCACACACGCAGACAAACGTATGCTTGGCAAAAAAAAAACTGTTTTTATTTCCAACCTTGTCAATCAAATCCCAACTTTACCATTTCTCAGCTCTTTCAAGGAACTTTTTAAAATTATTTTGCTATGGAAAGTACGCTATGAAAACTGTCTAGTACTGGAAGTCACCTTGACGCATTCTAACTAGAACACTGATTTACTCTAAACACCACAGGGGGTCTATCTGGGAGGTTGATGTAGTGTTTCTTTTCCTCTGTGTAGTCTCTTTCTCTCTCTCTCTCTCTCTCTCTCTCTCTCTCTCTCTCTCTCTCTCTCTCTCTCTCTCTCTCTCTCTCTCTCTCTCTCTCTCTCTCTCTCTCTCTCTCTCTCTCTCTCTCTCTCTCTCTCTCTCTCTCTCTCTCTCTCTCTCTCTCTGTCTCTGTCTCTCTCTCTCTGTCTCTCTCTGTCTCTCTCTGTCTCTCTCTCTCTGTCTCTGTCTCTCTCTCTCTCTTTCTCTCTCTCTTCCATTCTCCCTCTCTCTCTCTCTCTCTCTCTCTCTCTCTCTCTCTCTCTCTCTCTCTCTTCTCTCTCTCTCTCTCTCTCTCTCTCTCTCTCTCTCTCTCTCTCTCTCTCTCTCTCTCTCTCTCTCTCTCTCTCTCTCTCTTCTCTCTCTCTCTCTCTCTCTCTCTCTCTCTCTCTCTCTCTCTCTCTCTCTCTCTCTCTCTTCCATTCTCTCCCTGTGGTATAATTGCCGTTTCTCATCCTTCAACTCCCACGTCGAGTTTAGAATATCTGTGGCTCGACGGCGGTAGGGAACGCCATGGCAACGGGGAAGAGATGTCATTTTCATCTCTGTATGACAGCGTTCTGTGCGGTTGGATGTTCCACTTCCTCCATCTCCAAAACTTTGACGTGTCGATCAGTGCTGTCACCCCACGCCACAACTGGAGACAGAGTCACAGAGCAGAGGAGTTGGGATGTGAACCGAATGTGTGTGTGTGTGTGTGTGTGTGTGTGTGTGTGTGTGTGTGTGTGTGTGTGTGTGTGTGTGTGTGTGTGTGTGTGTGTGTGTGTGTGTTCGTGTGTGTGTGTGTGTGTGTGTGTGTGTGTGTGTGTGTGTGTGTGTGTTTTTATCTATAGGAGTGCAGTAATGACTGCTGTGCCAACAACTGCAGTCTGAAGGCAGAGGCTCAAGGCAGAGGCTCAGTGCGCCCACGTGTGTGTGTGTTGTGTATTTTTATCTGTGGTGTAATGACTGCACACAACACCAACAACTGCAGTCTGAAGTGAGGCTCAGTGCTGTGGGGTGTGTGAAACACACATACACGAGGGCTGTAAGGTATGAAACACACACACACACACACACACACACACACACACACACACACACACACACACACACACACACACACACACACACACACACACACACACACACACACACACACACACACACACACACACACACACACACACACAAACACACACACACACACAAGGGCTGTAAGGTGTGAAACACACACACACAAGGGCTGTAAGGTATGAAACACACACACACACACACACACACACACACACACACACACACACACACACACACACACACACACACACACACAACACACACAAAACACACACACACACAAGGGCTGTAAGGTATGAAACACACACACAAAGGCTGTAAGGTATGAAACACACACACACGAGGGCTGTAAGGTATGAAACACACACACACAAGGGCTGTAAGGTATGAAACACACACACACAAGGGCTGTAAGGTATGAAACACACACACACGAGGGCTGTAAGGTATGAAACACACACACACAAGGGCTGTAAGGTATGAAACACACACACACAAGGGCTGTAAGGTATGAAACACACACAATCTCACATACACATGGGCGGATGTCATCTCACTTAAAGCACTTAAAATATCCTCTACTTCTCCTGTCTGATCAATAACCTCTACTTCTCCTCTCTGATCAATAACCTCTGCTTCTTCTGTCTGATCAATAACCTCTAATTCTCCTGTCTGATCAATAACCTCTACTTCGCATGTCTGATCAATAACCTCTACTTCTTCTGTCTGATCAATAACCTCTACTTCTCCTGTCTGATCAATAACTCCACTCACTTCTCCTCTCTGATCAATAACTTCTACTTCACCTCTCTGATCAATAACCTCTACTTCTCCTCTCTGATCAATAACCTCTACTTCTTCTGTCTGATCAATAACCTCTAATTCTCCTGTCTGATCAATAACCTCTACATCTCCTGTCTGATCAAGAACCTCTCTGATCAATAACCTCTACTTCTCCTCTCTGATCAATAACCTCTACTTCTCCTCTCTGATCAATAACCTCTACTTCTTCTGTCTGATCAATAACATCTACTTCTCCTGTCTGATCAATAAGCTCTACTTCTCCTCTCTGATCAATAACCTCTACTTCTTCTGTCTGATCAATAACCTCTACTTCTTCTGTCTGATCAATAACCTCTACTTCTCCTGTCTGATCAATAACCTCTACTTCTCCTGTCTGATCAATAACCTCTACTTCTCCTGTCTGATCAATAACCTCTACTTCTCCTGTCTGATCAATAACCTCTACTTCTCCTGTCTGATCAATAACCTCTACTTCTCCTGTCTGATCAATAACCTCTACTTCTCCTATCTGATAAATAACCTCTACTTCTCCTGTCTGATCAATAACCTCTACTTCTCCTGTCTGATCAATATCCTCTACTTCTCCTATCTGATAAATAACCTCTACTTCACCTGTCTGATCAATAATCTCTACTTCTCCTCTCTGATCAATAACCTCTACTTCTTCTGTCTGATCAATAACATCTACTTCTCCTGTCTGATCAATAACCTCTACTTCTCCTATCTGATAAATAACCTCTACTTCTCCTGTCTGATAAATAACCTCTACTTCTCCTCTCTGATCAATAACCTCTACTTCTTCTGTCTGATCAATAACATCTACTTCTCCTGTCTGATCAATAACCTCTACTTCTCCTATCTGATAAATAACCTCTACTTCTCCTGTCTGATCAATATCCTCTACTTCTCCTGTCTGATCAATAACCTCTACTTCTCCTGTCTGATCAATAACCTCTACTTCTCCTATCTGATAAATAACCTCTACTTCTCCTGTCTGATCAATAACCTCTACTTCTCCTCTCTGATCAATAACCTCTACTTCTTCTGTCTGATCAATAACCTCTAATTCTCCTGTCTGATCAATAACCTCTACATCTCCTGTCTGATCAAGAACCTCTCTGATCAATAACCTCTACTTCTCCTCTCTGATCAATAACCTCTACTTCTCCTCTCTGATCAATAACCTCTACTTCTTCTGTCTGATCAATAACCTCTACTTCTCCTGTCTGATCAATAACCTCTACTTCTCCTGTCTGATCAATAACCTCTACTTCTCCTGTCTGATCAATAACCTCTACTTCTCCTATCTGATAAATAACCTCTACTTCTCCTGTCTGATCAATAACCTCTACTTCTCCTGTCTGATCAATATCCTCTACTTCTCCTATCTGATAAATAACCTCTACTTCTCCTGTCTGATCAATAACCTCTACTTCTCCTCTCTGATCAATAACCTCTACTTCTTCTGTCTGATCAATAACATCTACTTCTCCTGTCTGATCAATAACCTCTACTTCTCCTATCTGATAAATAACCTCTACTTCTTCTGTCTGATAAATAACCTCTACTTCTCCTCTCTGATCAATAACCTCTACTTCTTCTGTCTGATCAATAACATCTACTTCTCCTGTCTGATCAATAACCTCTACTTCTCCTATCTGATAAATAACCTCTACTTCTCCTGTCTGATAAATAACCTCTACTTCTCCTGTCTGATCAATAACCTCTACTTCTCCTGTCTGATCAATATCCTCTACTTCTCCTGTCTGATCAATAACCTCTACTTCTCCTGTCTGATCAATAACCTCTACTTCTCCTATCTGATAAATAACATCTACTTCTCCTGTCTGATCAATAACCTCTACTTCCCCTATCTGATAAATAACCTCTACTTCTCCTGTCTGATAAATAACCTCTACTTCTCCTCTCTGATCAATAACCTCTACTTCTTCTGTCTGATCAATAACATCTACTTCTCCTGTCTGATCAATAACCTCTACTTCTCCTCTCTGATCAATAACCTCTACTTCTTCTGTCTGATCAATATCCTCTACTTCTCCTGTCTGATAAATAACCTCTACTTCTCCTGTCTGATCAATAACCTCTACTTCTCCTGTCTGATCAATAACCTCTACTTCTCCTATCTGATAAATAACCTCTACTTCTCCTGTCTGATCAATAACCTCTACTTCTCCTCTCTGATCAATAACCTCTACTTCTCCTGTCTGATCAATATCCTCTACTTCTGCTATCTGATAAATAACCTCTACTTCTCCTGTCTGATCAATAACCTCTACTTCTCCTGTCTGATCAATAACCTCTCTGATCAATAACCCCTACTTCTGTCTGATCAATAACCTCTACTTCACTTGTCTGATCAATAATCTCTACTTCACCTGTCTGATCAATAACCTCTCTGATCAATAACCCCTACTTCTGTCTGATCAATAACCTCTACTTCTCCACTCTGATCAATAATATATACTTCTCTCTGATCAATAATTATGTATCGTCTCAAGTTTAAACTTTCCCGTCTTTTGTTTCTTGTTAATGAGGATAACAACTTATTCTGTGAGTCTTTTAAAAGTTGAACAAAGATTTTTTATCTCCTCAGGATGATCATAACCCTTATCTCTATGTATTTATGTGATTGTTTAGATCCCTCTGTAGTTAATCATGTACTGAATGGTCTTTAAAGCAAGTACATCATACTGAACCCCCCCCCCCTCTCTCCTTGGTTTTGCCCTCCTCTCCCCCAGCTGAAGCAGGCAGGTACCATGTGTCGTGGTCCTGCGGGAGCGTGCGACCTGCCAGAGTACTGCACTGGTGGCTCTCCCTACTGCCCGTCCAACGTTTACCTGCTGGATGGATCCTCCTGCCAGTATGGTCACGCCTACTGCTACAACGGCATGTGTCTGACCCACGAACAGCAGTGTCTGCAGCTGTGGGGTTACGGTAGGGATGGAAGGCCTCTATTATAACCATGTAAACATACTGGTACTTTACACACCAGAATAGAGACGGCCTCTATATAACCATGTAAACATACTGGTACTTTACACACCAGAATAGAGACGGCCTCTATATAACCATGTAAACATACTGGTACTTTACACACCAGAATAGAGAAGGCCTCTATTATAACCATGTAAACATACTGGTACTTTACACACAGAATAGAGACGGCCTCTATTATAACCATGTAAACATACTGGTACTTTACACACCAGAATAGAGACGGCCTCTATTATAACCATGTAAACATACTGGTACTTTACACACCAGAATAGAGACGGCCTCTATATAACCATGTAAACATACTGGTACTTTACACACCAGAATAGAGACGGCCTCTATATAACCATGTAAACATACTGGTACTTTACACACCAGAATAGAGACGGCCTCTATATAACCATGTAAACATACTGGTACTTTACACACCAGAATAGAGACGGCCTCTATATAACCATGTAAACATACTGGTACTTTACACACCAGAATAGAGACGGCCTCTATATAACCATGTAAACATACTGGTACTTTACACACCAGAATAGAGACGGCCTCTATTATAACCATGTAAACATACTGGTACTTTACACACCAGAATAGAGACGGCCTCTATTATAACCATGTAAACATACTGGTACTTTACACACCAGAATAGAGAAGGCCTCTATTATAACCATGTAAACATACTGGTACTTTACACACCAGAATAGAGACGGCCTCTATTATAACCATGTAAACATACTGGTACTTTACACACCAGAATAGAGACGGCCTCTATTATAACCATGTAAACATACTGGTACTTTACACACCAGAATAGAGACGGCCTCTATATAACCATGTAAACATACTGGTACTTTACACACCAGAATAGAGACGGCCTCTATATAACCATGTAAACATACTGGTACTTTACACACCAGAATAGAGACGGCCTCTATATAACCATGTAAACATACTGGTACTTTACACACCAGAATAGAGACGGCCTCTATATAACCATGTAAACATACTGGTACTTTACACACCAGAATAGAGACGGCCTCTATATAAAAATGTAAACATACTGGTACTTTACACACCAGAATAGAGACGGCCTCTATATAACCATGTAAACATACTGGTACTTTACACACCAGAATAGAGACGGCCTCTATATAACCATGTAAACATACTGGTACTTTACACACCAGAATAGAGACGGCCTCTATATAACCATGTAAACATACTGGTACTTTACACACC
>NC_068433.1:7382864-7445364 GCF_023373465.1 Oncorhynchus keta
CTGTACTGTCAACTTTACCATAGACAGTACTGTCAACTTTATCATAGACTGTACTGTAAACTTTATCATAGACTGTACTGTAAGCTTTATCATAGACTGTACTGTAAACTTTATCATAGACTGTACTGTAAGCTTTATCATAGACTGTACTGTCAACTTTATCATAGACAGTAGTGTCAACTTTACCATATACAGTACTGTAAACTTTATTATAGACTGTACTGTAAACTTTATCATAGACTGTACTGTAAACTTTACCATAGACTGTTCATAGACTGTACTGTCAACTTTACCATAGACAGTACTGTCAACTTTATCATAGACAGTACTGTCAACTTTATCATAGACAGTAGTGTCAACTTTACCATATACAGTACTGTAAACTTTATTATAGACTGTACTGTAAACTTTATCATAGACTGTACTGTAAACTTTACCATAGACTGTTCATAGACTGTACTGTCAACTTTACCATAGACAGTACTGTCAACTTTACCATAGACAGTACTGTAAACTTTATCATAGACTGTACTGTAAACTTTACCATAGACTGTTCATAGACTGTAAACTTTACCATAGACAGTACTGTCAACTTTACCATAGACAGTACTGTAAACTTTATCATAGACTGTACTGTAAACTTTACCATAGACTGTTCATAGACTGTACTGTCAACTTTACCATAGACAGTACTGTCAACTTTATCATAGACAGTACTGTCAACTTTACCATAGACAGTACTGTCAACTTTATCATAGACTGTACTGTAAACTTTATCATAGACTGTACTGTAAGCTTTATCATAGACTGTACTGTAAACTTTATCATAGACTGTACTGTAAGCTTTATCATAGACTGTACTGTCAACTTTATCATAGACAATAGTGTCAACTTTACCATATACAGTACTGTAAACTTTATTATAGACTGTACTGTAAACTTTATCATAGACTGTACTGTAAACTTTACCATAGACTGTTCATAGACTGTACTGTCAACTTTACCATAGACAGTACTGTCAACTTTACCATAGACAGTACTGTCAACTTTATCATAGACAGTAGTGTCAACTTTACCATATACAGTACTGTAAACTTTATTATAGACTGTACTGTAAACTTTATCATAGACTGTACTGTAAACTTTACCATAGACTGTTCATAGACTGTACTGTCAACTTTACCATAGACAGTACTGTCAACTTTACCATAGACAGTACTGTAAACTTTATCATAGACTGTACTGTAAACTTTACCATAGACTGTTCATAGACTGTACTGTCAACTTTACCATAGACTGTACTGTAAACTTTACCATAGACAGTACTGTAAACGTTACCATAGACTGTACTGTAAACTTTACCATAGACAGTACTGTAAACTTTACCATAGACTGTACTGTAAACTTTATCATATACTGTACTGTAAACTTTACCATAGACAGTAGTGTCAACTTTATCATATACTGTACTGTCAACTTTACCATAGACTGTACTGTCAACTTTACCATAGACTGTACTGTCAACTTTACCATAGACTGTACTGTCAACTTTACCATAGACAGTATTGTCAACTTTATCATAGACTGTACTGTAAACTTTATCATAGACTGTACTGTAAGCTTTACCATAGACAGTACTGTAAATTTTATCATAGACTGTACTGTAAACTTTATCATAGACTGTACTGTAAGCTTTACCATAGACAGTACTGTAAATTTTATCATAGACTGTACTGTAAACTTTATCATAGACTGTACTGTAAGCTTTACCATAGACAGTACTGTAAATTTTATCATATACTTTTCATAGACTGTACTGTCAACTTTACCATAGACTGTACTGTCAACTTTACCATAGACTGTACTGTCAACTTTACCATAGACTGTACTGTCAACTTTACCATAGACAGTATTGTCAACTTTATCATAGACTGTACTGTAAACTTTATCATAGACTGTACTGTAAGCTTTACCATAGACAGTACTGTAAATTTTATCATAGACTTTTCATAGACTGTACTGTCAACTTTACCATAGACAGTACTGTCAACTTTATCATAGACTGTACTGTCAACTTTATCATATACTGTACTGTCAACTTTACCATAGACGGTACTGTCAACTTTATCATAGACTGTACTGTCAACTTTACCATAGACAGTACTGTCAACTGTATCATAGACTGTACTGTCAACTTTACCATAGACAGTACTGTCAACTTTACCATAGACAGTACTGTCAACTTTACCATAGACAGTACTGTCAACTTTACCATAGACTGTACTGTAAACTTTATCATAGACTGTACTGTCAACTTTATCATAGACTGTACTGTAATATTTATCATATACTGTACTGTAAACTTTATCATAGACTGTACTGTAAACTTTATCATAGACTGTACTGTAAACTTTATTATAGACTGTACTGTCAACTTTACCATAGACAGTACTGTCAACTTTATCATAGTCTGTACTGTAAACTTTATCATAGACTGTACTGTAAACTTTATCATAGACTGTACTGTAAACTTTATTATAGACTGTACTGTCAACTTTACCATAGACAGTACTGTCAACTTTATCATAGACTGTACTGTCAACTTTATCATAGACTGTTCATAGACTGTACTGTAAACCTTATCATAGTCTATACTGTAAACTTTATCATAGACTGTACTGTAAGCTTTATCATAGACTGTACTGTAAACTTTATCATAGAGTGTACTGTAAACTTTATCATAGACAGTACTGTCAACTTTATCATAGACTGTTCATAGACTGTACTGTAAACTTTATCATAGTCTATACTGTAAACTTTATCATAGACTGTACTGTCAACTTTATCATAGACTGTTCATAGACTGTACTGTAAACTTTATCATAGACTGTACTGTAAACTTTATCATAGACTGTACTGTAAGCTTTATAATAGACTGTACTGTAAACTTTATCATAGACTGTACTGTAAACTTTGACATAGACTGTACTGTAAACTTTATCATAGACTGTACTGTAAATGTGTTCTATGTTATTCTTTCAGCTTGTATTATTATATTAGTATTGATTATGTTAGTATTGATTATGTTAGTATGGATTATGTTAGTATTGATTATGTTAGTATGGATTATGTTAGTATGGATTATATTAGTATGGATTATATTAGTATGGATTATGTTAGTATGGATTATGTTAGTATGGATTATATTAGTAGTGATTATGTTTGTATGAATTATGTTAGTATGGATTGTTAGTATATATTATATTGGTATGGATTATATTAGTATGGATTATATTAGTATGGATTATGTTAGTATGGAGTATGTTAGTGTGGATTATATTAGTATTGATTATGTTAGTATGGATTATGTTAGTGTGGATTATATTAGTAGTGATTATGTTAGTATGGATTATGTTAGTGTGGATTATATTAGTATGGATTATGTTAGTATATATTAGTATGGATTATATTAGTATGGATTATATTAGTATAGATTATGTTAGTATGGATTATGTTAGTATATATTATATTAGTATGGATTATATTAGTATGGATTATATTAGTATGGATTATATTAGTATTGATTATATTAGTATGGATTATATTAGTATAGATTATGTTAGTATATATTATATTAGTATGGATTATATTAGTATGGATTATATTAGTATGGATTATATTAGTATTGATTATGTTAGTGTGGATTATGTTAGTATTTATTATGTTAGTATGGATTGTGTTAGTATGGATTATGTTAGTGTGGATTATGTTAGTATTGATTATATTAGTATGGATTATGTTAGTATTGATTGTGTTAGTATGGATTATGTTAGTATGGATTATATTAGTATTGATTATATTAGTATGGATTATGTTAGTGTGGATTATATTAGTGTTGATTATGTTAGTATGGATTATGTTAGTATTGATTATGTTAGTATGGATTGTGTTAGTATGGATTATGTTAGTGTGGATTATGTTAGTATTGATTATGTTAGTATGGATTATGTTAGTATTGATTGTGTTAGTATGGATTATGTTAGTATGGATTATGTTAGTATTGATTATGTTAGTATGGATTATGTTAGTATGGATTATATTAGTATGGGTTATGTTAGTATGGATTATGTTAGTATGGATTATATTAGTGTGGATTGGGTGTCTACTAGTGATGTAATAAATGTCACTATCTCATCCATAACCTGTAAGCTTTACTCAAGTGTGATTCATACTGTATACCTTAATAATGTTGCATGTGTACATATACTACATTTGTAGACTGGCGTGCACCCACTGAGTTACCATCCAGAGACAAAGCACTGCAGCATTTATCATAGACTGTACTGTAATATTTATTATAGAATGTACTATAATATTTATTATAGAATGTACTATAATATTTATCATAGAATGTACTGTAATATTTATCATAGACTGTACTGTAACGTGTTCTATGTTATTCTTTCAGCTTGTATTATTATATTATTATTGATTATATTAGTATGGATTGTGTTAGTATGGATTATGTTAGTATGGATTATGTTAGTATGGATTATGTTAGTATGGATTATGTTAGTATGGATTATGTTAGTATGGATTATGTTAGTATGGATTATGTTAGTATTGATTATGTTAGTATTGATTATGTTAGTATGGATTATGTTAGTATGGATTATGTTAGTAGTGATTATGTTAGTATGGATTATGTTAGTATGGATTATGTTAGTATTGATTATGTTAGTATTGATTATGTTAGTATGGATTATGTTAGTATGGATTATGTTAGTAGTGATTATGTTAGTATGGATTATGTTAGTATGGATTATATTAGTATGGATTATGTTAGTATTGATTATATTAGTATTGATTATATTAGTATGGATTGTTAGTATATATTATATTAGTATGGATTATATTAGTATGGATTATGTTAGTATGGATTATGTTAGTGTGGATTATATTAGTATGGGTTATGTTAGTATGGATTATGTTAGTATGAATTATATTAGTGTGGATTGGGTGTCTACTAGTGATGTAATAAATGTCACTATCTCATCCATAACCTGTAAGCTTTACTCAAGTGTGATTCATACTGTATACCTTAATAATGTTACATGTGTACATATACTACATTTGTAGACAGGCGTGCACCCACTGAGTTACCATCCAGAGACAAAACACTGCAGCATTACCCTGTTTCCACACTGCCTCACACACCTTCTACAGCAGTGGTCCTCGGAGTGTGTATGACATCTAAGCATCTTTGTGTTACTGCAGGTGTGCAGGGACCGCCGGTGCCAAAACGCCTCTTTCACCGAGCTGGAGGGCTGCATCGCTCGCTGTCATGGCCATGGGGTAAGCACTAGGCCTCACACACACACACAGAAACACACACACACACACACACACACACAGACACAAAGACACACACACACACGACACACAGACACACACACAGACACACACACACACACACACACACACACACACACACATACAAACACACACACACACATACACACACATAGGTCAGAACACACACACAGACACAACACACACATTCCCACACACAGGTCAGTTAACACACATACACACAGGTCAGTTAACACACATTCCCACACACAGGTCAGTTAACACACACAGGTCAGTTAACACACACATACACACACATAGGTCAGTTAACACACACACAGGTCAGTTAACACACACACAGGTCAGTTAACACACACATTCCCACACACAGGTCAGTTAACACACACACACAGGTCAGTTAACACACACACAGGTCAGTTAACACACACACATACCCACACACGGGTCAGTTAACACACATACCCACACACAGGTCAGTTAACACACACACACACACAGGTCAGTTAACACACACAGACACAGGTCAGTTAACACACACACACACGGGTCAGTTAACACACATACCCACACACAGGTCAGTTAACACACACACACACTTTTCCCCATCCTTGTAATCTTTTTGTCGTACATTGTCCTTGGGGCGAAGGCAGATGGCTGTCACTGTAGCTCTTGTAAAACAGGAGAAATGGATGGTAGCGACACAACACCTGAAGCCATAAACTATTTGTTGGTTAAGTACTGCGTAGCCACAGGGAGAGATGGCAGATCACATCTTTGTTTATGAGACAATAAACATTGTGTTTGCATTGTGTACAACTTTAACCACCTGTCCCTATAGGAATCTAGGCCTAACTTTGTTTTCATTGTCATGACTCACACATATCACTGTCAGCTGTTTAGTGGCTTGCCGCTTTTGGTCGCCAGAGACACAGACAGCAGTAATTTAACACCCCCAACGTTTCTTATCTTAAAACAGGCCCTCCTGGTCTTAAAACGAGCCCTCCAGGTCGGCCATCTTAGAAGCTGAAAACTGTTGACTCTCAGTAAGCAAGAGGGCTTCCATTAGCGAGGCGCTGGCATTCCATAATGTTTTGAAATCTCCTCAACCAACAGCTTCCTGAGCCCTAGAGACAAACAGAACATGCTCTCATTCTTTAATCTCCTTTTCTTGTTCTATCATTCATTTTCCTCTCTCTCCCTCCCTCTCTCTCTGCCCTGTTTAAAAGCCTTCATTTGTCCTGTTTTGCTCTCTCCCTCACACCTGAAAGGCCAGCGAATGGAAATGGCTCTGAGGAGGGATTATTTAAAGCATAGTTTTCCCCACTCTTTCTTCTCTTTTGTGACTTTTTCATTTTCATTATAATTTGGTTCCTATTGATCCCCGGGTTTAAAGAGAGCAGCGAGGATGTAACAAAATAAGAAATTTAAATTTAAAAAACGACTAGCGTCTGTATCTTTGCTTGAGTTTCAAACGAAGAAGCAGCTTCACTGCATCAACAGTATCATCTTGGCTCTGCAGCTTCTCTGCATTTATCATCTTGGCTCTCTGCAGCTTCTCTGCATTTATCATCTTAGCTCTGCAGCTTCTGTGCATTTATCATCTTGGCTCTCTGCAACTTCTCTGCATTTATCATCTTGGCTCTGCAGCTTCTGTGCATTTATCATATTGGCTCTCTGCAGCTTCTCTGCATTTATCATCTTGGCTCTGCAGCTTCTGTGCATTTATCATCTTGGCTCTCTGCAGCTTCTGTGCATTTATCATCTT
Organism: Oncorhynchus keta; assembly: GCF_023373465.1. NCBI lineage: Eukaryota > Metazoa > Chordata > Actinopteri > Salmoniformes > Salmonidae > Oncorhynchus > Oncorhynchus keta. Next base: position 7,390,003 of record NC_068433.1, read on the forward strand.
GGCTCTCTGCAGCTTCTCTGCATGTATCATCTTGGCTCTCTGCAGCTTCTCTGCATTTATCATCTTGGCTCTCTGCAGCTTCTCTGCATTTATCATATTGGCTCTGCAGCTTCTCTGCATTTATCATCTTGGCTCTCTGCAGCTTATCTGCATGTATCATCTTGGCTTTCTGCAGCTTCTCTGCATTTATCATCTTGGCTCTCTGCAGCTTCTCTGCATGTATCATCTTGGCTCTCTGCAGCTTCTCTGCATTTATCATCTTGGCTCTGCAGCTTCTCTGCATTTATCATCTTGGCTCTCTGCAGCTTCTCTGCATTTATCATCTTGGCTCTCTGCAGCTTCTCTGCATTTATCATCTTGGCTCTCTGCAGCTTCTCTGCATTTATCATCTTGGCTCTGCAGCTTCTCTGCATGTATCATCTTGGCTCTCTGCAGCTTCTCTGCATTTATCATCTTGGCTCTCTGCAGCTTCTCTGTATTTATCATCTTGGCTCTGCAGCTTCTCTGCATTTATCATCTTGGCTCTCTGCAGCTTCTCTGCATGTATCATCTTGGCTCTCTGCAGCTTCTCTGCATTTATCATCTTGGCTCTGCAGCTTCTGTGCATTTATCATCTTGGCTCTGCAGCTTCTCTGCATGTATCATCTTGGCTCTCTGCAGCTCCTGTGCATTTATCATCTTGGCTCTCTACAGCTTCTCTGCATTTATCATCTTGGCTCTCTGCAGCTTCTCTGCATGTATCATCTTGGCTCTCTGCAGCTTCTCTGCATTTATCATCTTGGCTCTGCAGCTTCTGTGCATTTATCATCTTGGCTCTGCAGCTTCTCTGCATGTATCATCTTGGCTCTCTGCAGCTCCTGTGCATTTATCATCTTGGCTCTCTACAGCTCCTCTGCATTTATCATCTTGGCTCTCTGCAGCTTCTCTGCATTTATCATCTTGGCTCTCTACAGCTCCTCTGCATTTATCATCTTGGCTCTCTACAGCTCCTCTGCATTTATCATCTTGGCTCTCTACAGCTCCTCTGCATTTATCATCTTGGCTCTCTACAGCTCCTCTGCATTTATCATCTTGGCTCTCTGCAGCTCTGCATTTATCATCTTGGCTCTCTGCAGCTCCTGTGCATTTATCATCTTGGCTCTCTGCAGCTCCTGTGCATTTATCATCTTGGCTCTCTGCAGCTCCTGTGCATTTATCATCTTGGCTCTCTGCAGCTTCTTCTTTGGGTTTGAGAAGCATGAAAAATATTCACAAAACAACTTCAGAGGGTCACAAGAGGGACCTTTTTTTTTTTGTGTGTAAAAGCACTTGGAGACCAAAACACTATTTGGCTGGAGAGAGAATACAGGCTGGGCTTCATGATGGCTAACATGTATTTTAATGAAGCATTCGCGAGTCAACAAGCATGTTTCTAATCAGTGATATGTTAATCGGAAAGTATTTTTCTATGTAAAAAGCAGCAGGAAGCACTGTACGATGCAGAATGTCCGGCGATAACAATCAACTGGAAAATGTAATTGTTCAAAAAGCGTTTTGATACGAGTATCAAACAGGTGGATTTGCAACGCCAAGATCTTTGATTTACTAAACTTGGCCACAAAGAACCATAACCCTTTCATTCAAAGTTCATCGAGTTTGGTTCAGGGTTCAAAGTTCATCGAGTTTGGTTCAGGGTTCAAAGTCATAGAGTTTGTTTCAACGTTCAAATCTGTACAGTTATTTCAAAATTCTAAATATGCATTCAGTTTAACATTCAAAGCCATTCAGTCACTTCAACACATTCAAAGCCATTCAGTCACTTCAACATTCAAAGCCATTCAGTCACTTCAACATTCAAAGCCATTCAGTCACTTCAACATTCAAAGCCATTCAGTCACTTCAACATTCAAAGCCATTCAGTCACTTCAACATTCAAAGCCATTCAGTCACTTCAACATTCAAAGCCATTCAGTCACTTCAACACATTCAAAGTCATTCAGTCACTTCAACATTCAAAGCCATTCAGTCACTTCAACATTCAAAGCCATTCAGTCGGTTCAGTTCAACATTCAAAATGATACAGTCTGTTGAAGTGTTTATCACCAGACAGCAGAATCACACAGAGTCTCAGTATGACTTCACAGATGAAGGGAAGTCTGTCAGATTCAAACACCTCATGTAGTAAACAAAAACGTAGCGTGCTAAAATCACTTTTCACTTCTCCAGACACGTACTGGAAGGTCAACACGGTAACACAGTGTGTGTGTGTGTGTGTGTGTGTGTGTGTGTGATGTTCTCCAAAGGTGTGCAACAGCAATGGCAACTGTCACTGTAACCGAGGGTGGGCACCTCCCTTCTGTGAGAAGCTTGGTCTGGGAGGCAGTGTGGACAGTGGGCCTGTCCAGTACCACAGTGAGTTGACCTTCACACACATGCTCCTTCCTGGGATTCACGACGCCCCCTATCAATCTTCACACGCCATCTGAATGTAACATTAACACCGCCTTGGTGTTTCTGGTCCAGTTGAAACATTCTTCCACCAGTTTCAAATCTATTTTTTTTTATAGAATGCTTCTATAAAGGTTTCTATAAAAGTGGATTATTTATTATATGTTATTATATTATTTCTTTATTATATGTTATTATATTATTTCTTTATTATATGTTATTATATTATTTCTTTATTATATGTTATTATATTATTTCTTTATTATATGTTATTATATTATTTCTTTATTATATGTTATTATATTATTTCTTTATTATATGTTATTATATTATTTCTTTATTATATGTTATTATATTATTTCTTTATTATATGTTATTATATTATTTCTTTATTATATGTTATTTTGTGTACTCCAGGTCAGCTGGGCTTGGTGTTGGGTCTTCTGTTTGTCTTCCTGGTTCTCCTACCTGGGATCCTCATCACCTTCTACTGCTATAAGATCAAGAGCTCCTACTACCACAAGTGGCTCTCCCAGAGAGACAAGAACAACAAGGCCAACAGGTAACTTACAGTCGCTGGCCGCGCCTCTATAAGACTTCATAAACCCTTCATAAGCCATTCATAAGGCCTTCATTAGGCCTACATAGATGATTCACAAAGAATATGACACTCTATATAATAGGTTTTGTTTCAACAATGGATTGAACTCTAGAATCATCTAATAACTCAGAGACTGATTTTTATTTATTTTTTTTATTTATTTTTTATTTCACCTTTATTTAACCAGGTAGGCTAGTTGAGAACAAGTTCTCATTTGCAACTGCGACCTGGCCAAGATAAAGCATAGCAGTGTGAACAGACAACACAGAGTTACACATGGATTAAACAATTAGCAAGTCAATAACACAGTAGAAAAAATGGGCAGTCTATATACAATGTGTGCAAAAGGCATGAGGAGGTAGGCGAATAATACAATTTTGCAGATTAACACTGGAATGATAAATGATCAGATGGTCATGTACAGGTAGAGATATTGGTGTGCAAAAGAGCAGGAAAGTAAATAAATAAAAACAGTATAAAAACAGTATGTTAATGAGGTAGGTGAAAATGGGTAACACCGGGATGCTGGATGGGTTTGTAGCCAGAGAGATAACACCGGGATGCCGGATGGGTTTGTAGCCAGAGAGATAACACCGGGGTGCCGGATGGGTTTGTAGCCAGAGAGATTACACCGGGATGCCGGATGGGTTTGTAGCCAGAGAGATAACACCGGGATGCCGGATGGGTTTGTAGCCAGAGAGATAACACCAGTATACTGGATGGGTTTGTAGCCAGAGAGATAACACCGGGATGCCGGATGGGTTTGTAGCCAGAGAGATAACACCGGGATGCCGGATGGGTTTGTAGCCAGAGAGATAACACCGGGGTGCCGGATGGGTTTGTAGCCAGAGAGATTACACCGGGATGCCGGATGGGTTTGTAGCCAGAGAGATAACACCGGGATGCCGGATGGGTTTGTAGCCAGAGAGATAACACCGGGATGCCGGATGGGTTTGTAGCCAGAGAGATAACACCGGGATGCCGGATGGGTTTGTAGCCAGAGAGATAACACCGGGATGCCGGATGGGTTTGTAGCTAGAGAGATAACACCAGTATACTGGATGGGTTTGTAGCTAGAGTGATAACACTGGGATGCCGGATGGGTTTGTAGCTAGAGAGATAACACCGGGATGCCGGATGGGTTTGTAGCCAGAGAGATAACACCGGGATGCCGGATGGGTTTGTAGCTAGAGAGATAACACCAGTATACTGGATGGGTTTGTAGCTAGAGTGATAACACTGGGATGCCGGATGGGTTTGTAGCTAGAGAGATAACACCGGGATGCCGGATGGGTTTGTAGCCAGAGAGATAACACCGGGATGCCGGATGGGTTTGTAGCTAGAGAGATAACACCAGTATACTGGATGGGTTTGTAGCTAGAGTGATAACACTGGGATGCCGGATGGGTTTGTAGCTAGAGAGATAACACCGGGATGCCGGATGGGTTTGTAGCCAGAGAGATAACACCGGGATGCCGGATGGGTTTGTAGCTAGAGAGATAACACCAGTATACTGGATGGGTTTGTAGCTAGAGTGATAACACTGGGATGCCGGATGGGTTTGTAGCTAGAGAGATAACACCGGGATGCCGGATGGGTTTGTAGCCAGAGAGATAACACCGGGATGCCGGATGGGTTTGTAGCCAGAGAGATAACACCGGGATGCCGTATGGGTTTGTAGCCAGAGAGATAACACCGGGATGCCGGATGGGTTTGTAGCTAGAGAGATAACAACAGTATACTGGATGGGTTTGTAGCTAGAGTGATAACACTGGGATGCCGGATGGGTTTGTAGCTAGAGAGATAACACCAGTATACTGGATGGGTTTGTAGCTAGAGTGATAACACTGGGATGCCGGATGGGTTTGTTCTCATCTACCTCCTCTACCTGCTCCTCCTCTAACTCCTCCTCTACCACCTCCTCGACCTGCTCCTCCTCTAACCCCTCCTCTTACCCCTCCTCTAACTCCTCCTCTAACCACTCCTCTACCACCTCCTCGACCTGCTCCTCCTCCTCCTCTACCTCCTCCTCTAACCCCTCCTCTACCTGCTCCTCCTCCTCCTCTACCTCCTCCTCGACCTCCTCCTCCTCCAGCTGCTCCTCTACGTCCTCTTCGACTTCCTCCTCGACCTGCTTCTCCTCCTCTCCCACCTCCTCAACCTGCTCCTCCTCTACCTCCTCCTCATTGACCTGCTCCTCGACCTCCTCCTCATTGACCTGCTCCTCGACCTCCTCCTCCTCTACCACCTCCTCAACCTGCTCCTCCTCCTCCTCTACCTGCTCCTCCTCCTCCTCCTCTACTTGCTCCTATACCTGCTCCTCCTCTACCTCCTCCTCATCTACCTGCTCCTCATCTACCTGCTCCTCATCTACCTGCTCCTCTACCTCCTCCTCTACCTCCTCTTCGACCTCCTCATTGACCTGCTCCTCAACCTCCTCCTCCTCTAACTCCTTCTCGACCTGCTCCTCCTTGCATCAAACTCCATGAGAATACTTGATGGGGACACAAACTGTGACATCTTGGGCAAACACACACACACAGACACACAGACAGACAGACAGACAGACAGACAGACAGACAGACAGACACACACACACACACACACACACACACACACACACACAGACACACACACACAGACACAGACAGACACACACACACACACACACACACACACACACACACACACACACACACACACACACACACACACACACACACACACACACACACACACACACACAGAGACAGACATACAGACACACAAACACACACAGTGTAATGTTTGCCCAGTCCTCTACAACTGGGGACTATCAAATCAATAGAAAGTAGGATTTGAAAAGCCAGCACAGTCTTCAGAATAAATCTGTCTAGTTCACGGCCTCTAACACCCTTGTGGCCTCCATCCTCGTTATTCCCTCAGACTTGAAGGCTCCATGGAGAAGGGTAAGAATGGCCACCTCAACCCGGCGTTTCATCTGAAGGTGGTGGGGCCCGCGAACAAAGGAAACAGTCACAAGGGGGTGAGTGTCAAAGGAGAGGGGAGTTTAAATCTGAGGTGACTTCCGTCTCTCTGTATGCTGGAAATGTTTCTCCCTGTAGTTTCTGTGAAGAACTCTGAAGACATTGAACTGAAGTCAATCGGGCCTTGAGTTAAATTACCATGTTTACAACTGTAGCTCTGTGTGTCAAATGTTCTGTAGTAGCACTTTCTACCTCCAATTTATAAATGTTTTTTCAACATATACTTCACATAAAACTTGAATGACACAATACCAAAATGTTCTCTACAGCTCCCTCACACCAGCAAAGAGGTTCTGCCTCTCAGGCCGGGCCCCACCCCTAACGGCACTCAGCCTGTCAACATCGTGCGTCCCCTAAGGCCCGCCCCCTCGCCACACAACACGCCACGGCGCTTCAAGGTAGCCCACCCACCTTTACTTGTCAGCAAGCAACCCGGGGCCCTGCCGAAATCCCCCGCCCCCCCTCAAAAACTTACGCCACCCAAGAAACCACTTCCCCTCAACCCAACACGATCACCACTGGTATCCAACCCAACACGATCACCACTGGTATCCAACCCAACACGATCACCACTGGTATCCAACCCAACACGATCACCACTGGTATCCAACCCAACACGATCACCACTGGTATCCAACCCAACACGATCACCACTGGTATCCAACCCAACACGATCACCACTGGTAAGTTTATCTTATCTTATGTTGTGTTTCTTGTTTTTACTAAGAGGATTTTGTCGCACCGAGGAACTAGATGAAATAGCAATGTTTTTGTTTTAATCTTCTTATTGTTTTCTATCGATTTCCTAAAACATTTCTCCATCTCTGCCTATTAACTGTAAAATAAATTAAATTAAATAAAATAAAAAGCCTTGGAAAATCACATTGGCCTTGAATTTAATATTGCTCTGTGTTTTTTGCACGAAATGAAATTCTCTGCGGTTGTTTTTATTATTTTATAAGCGTCTAAGAGCAGATAGAGGTAGAGGTAGAGGTACACTGTAATGAAATAAAACAGGAGTGAGACTGGGTGAATCCTGTCCACCGTAATGGAGGCTCTACTGTCATATTATATTAGGAGTGAGACTGGGTGAATCCTGTCCACAGTAATAGAGGCTCTACTGTCATATTATATTAGGAGTGAGACTGGGTGAATCCTGTCCACAGTAATAGAGGCTCTACTGTCATATTATATTAGGAGTGAGACTGGGTGAATCCTGTCCACCGTAATGGAGGCTCTACTGTCATTATATTAGGAGTGTGTGACATGGTGAAGTGATCGTCTTCTAAGGTCTCTCTCTTTTTTTTGCCTGTTTCTCTATTGTCATTTACATTTCTCTCTTGTTCTCTCACTCTTTCTATTTCACTGTTTCTCTCTCACTCTTTTTCTCCCACTCTACGTGTCTCTTCTCTCTTTCTTGCTCCCTCTCTATCTCTCCCCTTCTTTCTCTCTCTCCCCCTCTCTCTACGAGTCTCTTCTCTCTCTCCCCCCTCTCTCTACGAGTCTCTTCTCTCTCTCCCCCTCTCTCTATGAGTCTCTTCTCTCTCTCCCCCCCTCTCTCTACGAGTCTCTTCTCTCTCTCTCTCTCCCTCGTGCTCTCTCTCTCTCTCTCTCTCTCTCTCTCTCTCTCTCTCTCTCTCCCAGTTGGTGTCAGAGCTGCAGCCCAGACACTCCCCCTCTCCTCCTCAGAGGCCCCTGCCTCTCAGCCCCGCCAGAGGGGTGGTGTTACCCGTGAGCCCAACGAGGGCGATTCCTCCCAAACCCGCCAATGGGCTGCTGGTGATGATGCCCCCTGCCGTCGGCCCCAAACCAGTGGGCAAGCTGTCCGTCATCCCTCCTCTCAAAGCACTCCGGTGGGTCCACACATAGGAAGGCAGGCAGGCAGGCAGGCAGGCAGGCAGGCAGGCAGGCAGGCAGGCAGGAAGGAAGGAAGGAAGGAAGGAAGGAAGGAAGGAAGGAAGGAAGGAAGGAAGGAAGGAAGGAAGGAAGGAAGGAAGGCAGGAAGGCAGGAAGGCAGGAAGGCAGGAAGGCAGGCAGGCAGGCAGGCAGGCAGGAAGGAAGGAAGGAAGGAAGGAAGGAAGGAAGGAAGGAAGGAAGGAAGGAAGGAAGGAAGGCAGGAAGGAAGGAAGGCAGGAAGGAAGGAAGGAAGGAAGGAAGGAAGGAAGGAAGGAAGGAAGGGAGGCAGGAAGGAAGGAAGGAAGGAAGGAAGGAAGGCAGGCAGGCAGGCAGGCAGGCAGGCAGGCAGGCAGGAAAGAAAGAAAGAAAGGGTCTCAAACTTGGTGACGAGTTTGGAGGGTACTATGGTGTTAAATGCTGAGTTGTAGTCGATGAACAGCATTCTCACATAGGTATTTCTCTTGTCCAGATGGGTTAGTGCAGTGTGCAGTGTGGTTGCGATTGCGTCGGCTGTGGACCTATTGGGGCAGTAATCAAGTTGGATTGGGTCTAGGGTGTCAGGTAGGGTGGAGGTGATATGGTCCCTGACGAGTCTCTCAAAGCACTTCATGATGACGGAAGTGAGTGCTACGGGGCGGTAGTCGTTTAGCTCAGTTACCTTAGCTTTCTTGGGAACAGGAACAATGGTGGCCCTCTTGAAGCATGTGGGAACAGCAGACTGGGATAAGGATTGATTGAATATGTCCGTAAACACACCAGCCAGCTGGTCTGTGCATGCTCTGAGGACGCAGCTGGGGATGCCGTCTGGGCCTGCAGCCTTGCGAGGGTTAACACGTTTAAATGTTTTACTCATGTCGGCTGCAGTGAAGGAGAGTCCGCACATTTTGGTTGCGGGCAGTGTCAGTGGCACTGTATTGTCCTCAAAGCGAGCAACAAAGTTGTTTAGTCTGGAAGCAAGACATCCTGGTCCGCGATGGGGCTGGTTTTCTTTTTGTAATTCGTGATTGACTGTAGACCCTGCCACATACCTCTTGTGTCTGAGCCATTGAATTGCGACTCTACTTTGTCTCTATACTGACGCTTAGCTTGTTTGATTGCCTTGCGGAGGGAATATCTACACTGTTTGTATTCGGTCATGTTTCCGGTCACCTTGCACTGGTTAAAAGCAGTGGTTCCCGCTTTCAGTTTCGCGCAAATGCTGCCATCAATCCACAGTTTTCTGGTTGGGGAATGTTTTAATAGACGCTGTGGGTACGACATCGCCAATGCACTTGCTAATAAACTTGCTCACCGAATCAGCGTATTCGTCAATGTTGTTGTTTGACGCAATGTGGAACATCTCCCAATCCACGTGATCGAAGCAATCTTGAAGCGTGGAATCAGATTGGTCAGACCAGCGTTGAACAGACCTGAGCACGGGAGCTTCCTGTTTTAGTTTCTGTCTATAGTCAGGGAGCAACAAAATGGAGTCGTGGTTAACTTTTCCGAAAGGAGTGCAGGGGAGGGCCTTATATGCGTCGCGGAAGTTAGAATAACAATGATCCAGGGTTTTACCAGCCCTGGTTGCACAATCGATATGCTGATAGAATTTAGGGAGTCTTGTTTTCAGATTAGCCTTGTTAAAATCCCCAGCTACAATGAATGCAGCCTCAGGATATGTGGTTTCCAGTCAAATAAAGTTTGTTCAGGGCCATCGATGTGTCTGCTTGGGGGGGAATATATGCGGCTGTGATTATAATCGAAGAGAATTCTCTTGGTAGATAATGCGGTCAACATTTGATTGTGAGGAATTCAGGTGAACAGAAAGACTTGAGTTCCTGTATGATGTTATGAAAACACCACCTCGTTAATCATAAGGCATACGCCCCCGCCCCTCTTCTTACCAGAAAGATGTTTGTTTCTGTCGGCGCGATGCGTGAAGAAACCAGCTGGCTGCACCGACTCCGATAGCGTGTCTCGAGTGAGCCATGTTTTCGTGAAGCAAAGAAGTTACAGTCTCTGATGTCTGGAATCCTTTGCTCTGATGGAATCCTTTGCTCTGGTGGAATCCTTTGCTCTGGTGGAATCCTTTGCTGTGATGGAATCCTTTGCTGTGATGGAATCCTTTGCTGTGATGGAATCCTTTGCTCTGATGGAATCCTTTGCTGTGATGGAATCCTTTGCTCTGATGGAATCCTTTGCTGTGATGGAATCCTTTGCTCTGATGGAATCCTTTGCTGTGATGGAATCCTTTGCTGTGATGGAATCCTTTGCTGTGATGGAATCCTTTGCTGTGATGGAATCCTTTGCTCTGGTGGAATCCTTTGCTCTGATGGAATCCTTTGCTCTGATGGAATCCTTTGCTCTGATGGAATCCTTTCCTCTGATGGAATCCTTTGCTCTGATGGAATCCTTTGCTCTGATGGAATCCTTTGCTCTGATGGAATCCTTTGCTCTGATGGAATCCTTTGCTCTGATGGAATCCTTTGCTCTGATTGAATCCTTTGCTCTGATGGAATGGTTATGTTCTTATTGGGGATTTTCAAATCAATAATTTTTCATATTTTACAAATGTTTGCGTTTAACTTTTATTATTTTTAGAAGCAAAAACATGTACGTTTTAAAGCATCTGTTGTCAACTCCGTCACTGATGGTTAACCATACGTCAGATCTATCACTGTTGTCAATATTCTGAATACATCTTTTAATCAGTGTTCTGCAACATTACAGCATTAAATTATTAAACTATTTGCTGTTCTAGACTTGTTCGCCTTATAAATATTATTTTATGTTGTGAATCTAGAAAAATGCGCGAACCTTTTTATGAAATTAACCCTGAAGCATTACATATTTGAATAATCTAATGTAGGAATGAAACAATCAAAGTCCTTTAAACAATTGTTGGACAATGAAAAATGAAATGCCTTTAATGGTGTCAGAGTTAACATAAATCCAGTTAGTGGCATTTTATGGAAAACATTTTTTTTTTAAATAATAATTAGGAGGTTTTTCCTTTACACGGTATGATGGCTAAAATATTGGACTATCAGAACATGTATTTAAATATTAACACATATGAAGAAAATTATTGGTGATTTTTTTTTTTGGGGGGGGGTTCATGTCCCCGTCTTTCAAGAATCCCTGAGCTACATATATATGGAAATTAGCTTATTTCATGCATCACTGTAATTCACATTTCAAACTGTGTTCTTCTCATTTATAACCCATTAGAGAGACTGCGGGCTTTGTGGCTATAATAGCGATAAATACACTTGGTTTCTAGCCCTAAATAGTTGTCCAATGTTCCTGCCTCGGCATCAAATTGACTTGATATTAGTCTCCCTGATAACATTTTTTAAAAAGACACTCCAAGAAGTTGTTGCTCATAAATATAACATTGTTAACATTATTGTTCTTGCAACCTGCTTCTTCTTTACAACAATCCCCCTTGAGGGGCTATTTTATTATTTCCCATAAAAAGAACAACAGGGCTGTATTGTTGAAAGACTATTTTCTCCCCTGATTCCTGTATCTCTCCATTTTACACTGTTTTCAACTCGGGTCATAGCAGGGGGGCTGTATGTGTGTGTGTGTGTGTGTGCTCACTCTCCTGGTACTTTATTTCATTTATTAAGCTTTATTTAACTAGAAAAGTCAGTGAAGAACAAATTCATATTTACAATGACAGCCTATCCCCGGCAAAACCCAGACAGCCAATTGTGTTATGCCTTATGGGACTCCCAATCACGGCCGGTGGTGGATACAGCCTGGAATCGAACCAGGGTCTGTAGTGACGCCTGTAGCACCAGAGATGCAGTGCCTTAGACCGCAATGAGCCAATCAGGAGCCCGAGATAAGAACCTACCAGAAGTAGAAGTTCATAAGCCACAACTCACACAACTGTGTTAAAACAACCCCCTGTCTACACTGTGTTAAAACAACCCCTGTCTACACTGTGTTAAAACAACCCTCTGTCTACACTGTGTTAAAACAACCCTCTGTCTACACTGTGTTAAAACAACCCCCTGTCTACACTGTGTTAAAACAACCCCCTGTCTACACTGTGTTAAAACAACCCCCTGTCTACACTGTGTTAAAACAACCCCCTGTCTACACTGTGTTAAAACAACCCCCTGTCTACACTGTGTTAAAACAACCCCCTGTCTACACTGTGTTAAAACAACCCCCTGTCTACACTGTGTTAAAACAACCCCCTGTCTACACTGTGTTAAAACAACCCCCTGTCTACACTGTGTTAAAACAACCCCCTGTCTACACTGTGTTAAAACAACCCCCTATCTACACTGTGTTAAAACAACCCCCTGTCTACACTGTGTTAAAACAACCCCCTGTCTACACTGTGTTAAAACAACCCCCTGTCTACACTGTGTTAAAACAACCCCCTGTCTACACTGTGTTAAAACAACCCCCTGTCTACACTGTGTTAAAACAACCCCCTGTCTACACTGTGTTAAAACAACCCTCTGTCTACACTGTGTTAAAACAACCCTCTGTCTACACTGTGTTAAAAGCTACTGTTTCTCTCTTTTTCTTCCTTTGCTTCTCTTTCCTCTTCTCAGACTGGTCCCAGGAGCGAAACCAAACACAGTCTCCTCGCCTTTCCGAAAATGACCCTGGGACCCGAGCCTTGCCTTTCCGAGAGGAGCCTATCAGGAGCCAACAGTCAGTCAGCAGCAGTCAGCCTATTTGCACTACAGCGACCTTGTTGGAGGGCTGGTACAAGACAGGTGTTGACCAACAGTAATAGCTAGGGGGCAAGGCAGAGGCTGATGGAGGGGGGAAGAGGAGGGGGGTGGTGAAGGGGGAAGGAAGAGGGGGGAGGGGGTTGAAGAGGAGGGGGTTTGGAGGGAATGAAGAGGAGGGGGAGGGGCTGGAGAGGGAAGGAAGAGGAGGGAGGGGCTAGAGAGGGAAGGAGGGGGAGGGGCTAGAGAGTGTTGGAAGAGGAGGGGGAGGGGCTGGAGAGGGAAGGAAAAGGAGGGGCTAGAGAGGGAAGGAAGAGGAGGGGGAGGGGCTGGAGAGGTAAGGAGGGGGAGGGGCTGGAGAGGGAAGGAAGAGGAGGGGAGGGGCTAGAGAGAGAAGGAAGAGGAGGGGGAGGGGCTAGAGAGAGAAGGAAGAGGAGGGGGAGGGGTTAGAGAGGGAAGGAAGGGGGGCTGGAGAGGGAAGGAAGAGGGGGAGGGGCTAGAGAGGGAAGGAAGGGGAGGGGGAGGGGCTGGAGAGGGAAGGAAGAGGGGTGGGGGGCTAGAGAGAGAAGGAAGAGGAGGGGGTTAGAGAGGGAAGGAAGGGGGGGGCTGGAGAGGGAAGGAAGAGGAGGGGGAGGGGTTAGAGAGGGAAGGAAGAGGAGGGGGAGGGGCTGGAGTGGGAAGGAAGAGGAGGGGGGTTAGAGAGGGAAGGAAGGGGGGTTAGAGAGGGAAGGAAGAGGAGGGGGAGGGGTTAGAGAGGGAAGGAAGAGGGGGGCTGGAGAGGGAAGGAAGAGGAGGGGGTAGGGGGGTACTGGAGTGAACATGGAGGGTCCTGTCGCCTGACTTGAAAATCGTGACTTTTATGACCTCACCCCAACGGCACCGTGACAACGACAAAGATGACGACACGGTTTTGCACGGATGGAAAACCATGCAGACTGAGATGTGCTATTGCTGGGGGTGGTCACATTGCCAAAACCTTGTTTGTTTGTGTTGTCAATCTGTTTACGCACCGTGTATAGCGCTAGCTAGCATTTTCTAATTATTCTCGTGTACTTGTCTGTTTTACGTTTAGTTTTTGTAACGGTTTGTGTTTTGTGCCAAAGAGGACTTTTGAGGCATGTTGTTGATCATTGCAATTTGATTTGAATGTCTCTTGCTGTGTGTATTATTTTCTTACATAAAAAAATCACCTTTTTACAAAACTGGCTTGTGTGCTTCTTCTTCTTTCTCTTGTAAGGTTGAGATCTACACACACACATATATATATACAGTTGAAGACGGAAGTTTACATACACCTTAGCCAAATACATTTAAACTCTGTTTTTTACAATTCCTGACAAAATTCCCTGTCTTAGGTCAGTTAGGATCATCACTTTATTTTAAGAATGTGAAATGTTAGAATTAAAGTAGAGAGAATTATTTATTTCAGCTTTCATTTCTTTCATCACATTCCCAGTGGGTCAGAAGTTTACATACATTCAATTAGTATTTGTAGCATTGCCTTTAAATATTTTTACATTGTGTCACACGTTTCGGGTAGCCTTCCACAAGCTTCCCACAATAAGTTGGATGAATTCAAATTTATTTCAAATCAAATGTATTTATAACGCCCTTTGTACATCAGCTGATATCTCAAAGTGCTGTACAGAAACCCAGCCTAAAACCCCAAACAGCAAGCAATGAAGGTGTAGAAGCACGAATTGTGGCCCATTCGTCCTGACAGAGCTCGTGTAACTGAGTCAGGTTTGTAGGCCTCCTTGATCGCACACGCTTTTTCAGTTCTGCCCAAACATTTTCTATAGGATTGTGATCAGGGCTTTGTGATGGCCACTCCAATACCTTGACTTTGTTGTCCTGAAGCCATTTTGCCACAACTTTGGAAGTATGCTTGGGGTCACTGTCCATTTGGAAGACCCATTTGCGAGCAAGCTTTAACTTCCTGACTGATGTCTTGAGATGTTGCTTCAATATATCCACATCATTTTCCTCATTCATGATGCCTTCTATTTTGTGAAGTGCACCAGTCCCTCCTGCAGCAAAGCACCCCCACAACATGATGCTGCCACCCCCGTGCTTCACGGTTGGGATGGTGTTCTTTGGCTTGCAAACCTCCCCCCTTTCCCTCCAAACATAATGATGGTCATTATGGCCTTACAGTTTTATTTTTGTTTCATCAGGCCACAGGACATTTCTCCAAAAAGTACGATATTTGTCCCCATGTGCAGTGGCAAACCGTAGTCTGGCTTTTTTATGGCGGTTTTGGAGAAGTGGCTTCTTCCTTGCTGAGCGGCCTTTCAGGTTTTGTCAATATAGGACTCGTTTTACTGCGGAGCATCTTCACAAGGTCCTTTGTTGTTGTTCTGGGATTGATTTGCACTTTTCGCACCAAATTAAGTTCATTTCTAGGAGATCGAATGAGTCTCCTTCCTGAGCGGTATGATGGCTGCCTGGTCCCATGGTGTTTATACTTGCGTACTATTGTTTGTACAGATGGATTTGGTACCATCAGGCCTTTGAAGGTCTTGGCTGATTTTTCTTGGATTTTCCCATGATGTGAAGCAAAGAGGCACTGAGTTTGAAGGTAGGCCTTGAAATAAATCAGAAGCTTCAGAAGCCATGACATCATTTTCTGGAATTTTAGAATTTCTGAAAACTTAGGACACTAGAGAGGCCTTTCTACTGACTCTGAAAAGCACCAAAAGAAAGATGCCCAGGGTCCCTGCTCATCTGCGTGAACGTGCCTTGGGCATGCTGCAAGGAGGCATGAGGACTGCAGATGTGGCCAAGGCAATAAATGTCCGTACTGTGAGACGCCTAAGACAGCACTACAGGGAGACAGAACAGACAACGTCGCCTATGGGCACAAACCCACCACCAGACAGGACTTGCAAAAAGTGCTCTTCACTGACGAGTCACGGTTTTGTCTCACCAGGGGTGATGGTCGAATTTGCGCTTATCGTCGAAGGAATGAGCGTTGCACCGAGACCTGTACTCTGAAGCGGGATCGATTTTGGAGGTGGAGGGTCCGTCATGGTCTGGGGCGGTAAGTCCCAGCATCATCGGACTGAGATTGTTGTCATTGCAGGCAATCTCAACGCTGTGCATTACAGGGAAGACATCTTTCTCCCTCATGTGGTTCCCTTCCTACAGGCTCATCCTGACATGACCCCCCAGCATGACAATGCCACCAGCATGCTGCTCGTTCTGTGCGTGATTTCCTGCAAGACAGGAATGTCAGTGTTCTGTTCACACTTATTTAAAAATATATATAATTTAATCAAGAGTTCTAAATAACACACTTGTCAAGAGAACATCCCTGGTCATTCCTACTGCCTTAGATCTGGTGGACTCACTAAACAGAGAACATCCCTGTTCATCCCTACTGCCTCTGATCTGGTGGACTTACTAAACAGAGAACATCCCTGGTCATCCCTACTGCCTCTGATCTGGAGGACTCACTAAACAGAGAACATCCCTTGTCATCCCTACTGCCTCTGATCTGGTGGACTCACTAAACAGAGAACATCCCTACTGCCTCTGATCTGGAGGACTCACTAAACAGAGAACATCCCTGGTCATCCCTACTGCCTCTGATCTGGTGGACCCACTAAACAGAGAACATCCCTGGTCATCCCTACTGCCTCTGATCTGGTGGACTCACTAAACAGAGAACATCCCTGGTCATCCCTACTGCCTCTGATCTGGTGGACTCACTAAACAGAGAACATCCCTGGTCATCCCTACTACCTCTGATCTGGTGGACTCACTAAACAGAGAACATCCCTACTGCCTCTAATCTGGTGGACTCACTAAACAGAGAACATCCCTGGTCATCCCTACTGCTTCTGATATGGTGGACTCACTAAACAGAGAACATCCCTGGTCATCCCTACTGCCTCTGATCTGGTGGACTCACTAAACAGAGAACATCCCTGGTCATCCCTACTGCCTCTGATCTGGTGGACTCACTAAACAGAGAACATCCCTGGTCATCCCTACTGCCTCTGATCTGGTGGACTCACTAAACAGAGAACATCCCTGGTCATCCCTACTGCCTCTGATCTGGTGGACTCACTAAACAGAGAACATCCCTGGTCATCCCTACTGCCTCTGATCTGGTGGACTCACTAAACAGAGAACATCCCTGGTCATCCCTACTGCCTCTGATCTGGTGGACTCACTAAACAGAGAACATCCCTGGTCATCCCAACTGCCTCTGATCTGGTGGACTCACTAAACAGAGAACATCCCTGGTCATCCCTACTGCCTCTGATCTGGTGGACTCACTAAACAGAGAACATCCCTGGTCATCCCTACTGCCTCTGATCTGGTGGACTCACTAAACAGAGAACATACCTGGTCATCCCTACTGCCTCTGATCTGGTGGACTCACTAAACAGAGAACATCCCTGGTCATCCCTACTGCCTCTGATCTGGTGGACTCACTAAACAGAGAACATCCCTGTTCATCCCTACTGCCTCTGATCTGGTGGACTCACTAAACAGAGAACATCCCTACTGCCTCTGATCTGGTGGACTCACTAAACAGAGAACATCCCTACTGCCTCTGATCTGGTGGACTCACTAAACAGAGAACATCCCTTGTCATCCCTACTGCTTCTGATATGGTGGACTCACTAAACAGAGAACATCCCTGGTCATCCCTACTGCCTCTGATCTGGTGGACTCACTAAACAGAGAACATCCCTGGTCATCCCTACTGCCTCTGATCTGGTGGACTCACTAAACAGAGAACATCCCTGGTCATCCCTACTGCCTCTGATCTGGTGGACTCACTAAACAGAGAACATCCCTGGTCATCCCTACTGCCTCTGATCTGGTGGACTCACTAAACAGAGAACATCCCTGGTCATCCCTACTGCCTCTGATCTGGTGGACTCACTAAACAGAGAACATCCCTGGTCATCCCTACTGCCTCTGATCTGGTGGACTCACTAAACAGAGAACATCCCTACTGCCTCTGATCAGGAGGACTCACTAAACAGAGAACATCCCTGGTCATCCCTACTGCCTCTGATCTGGTGGACTCACTAAACAGAGAACATCCCTGGTCATCCCTACTGCCTCTGATCAGGAGGACTCACTAAACAGAGAACATCCCTGGTCATCCCTACTGCCTCTGATCTGGTGGACTCACTAAACAGAGAACATCCCTGGTCATCCCTACTACCTCTAATCTGGTGGACTCACTAAACAGAGAACATCCCTGTTCATCCCTACTGCCTCTGATCTGGTGGACTCACTAAACAGAGAACATCCCTGGTCATCCCTTCTGCCTCTGATCTGGTGGACTCACTAAACAGAGAGCATCCATACTGCCTCTGATCTGGTGGACTCACTAAACAGAGAACATCCCTGGTCATCCCTACTGCCTCTGATCTGGTGGACTCACTAAACAGAGAACATCCCTGGTCATCCCTACTGCCTCTGATCTGGTGGACTCGTTAAACAGAGAACATCCCTGGTCATCCCTACTGCCTCTGATCTGGTGGACCCACTAAACAGAGAACATCCCTGGTCATCCCTACTGCCTTTGATCTGGTGGACCCACTAAACAGAGAACATCCCTGGTCATCCCTACTGCCTCTGATCTGGTGGACTCACTAAACAGAGAACATCCCTGGTCATCCCTACTGCCTCTGATCAGGAGGACTCACTAAACAGAGAACATCCCTGGTCATCCCTACTGCCTCTGATCTGGTGGACTCACTAAAGTGAGTGTGCCCCTGGCTCTCCGTAAATAAATAAAAAACAAGAAATATGTGCCTTCTGGTTAATATGAGGAATGTGAAATGATTTATGCATTTACTTTTGATAGATATTTAAGTATATTTAAAACAAGATACTTTCAGACTTCTACTCAAGTGGTATTTTACTGGGTGTGTGTGTGTGTGTGTGTATTGGGTACTTTTCCCACTACTGGTGTGTGTGTGTGTGTGTGTGTGTGTGTGTGTGTGTGTGTGTGTGTGTGTGTGTGTATTGGGTACCTTTTCCACTACTGGTGTGTGTGTGTGTGTGTGTGTGTATTGGGTACTTTTTCCACTACTGGTGTGTGTGTGTGTGTGTGTGTGTGTGTGTGTGTGTGTATTGGGTACTTTTTCCACCACTGGTGTGTGTGTGTGTGTGTGTTGGGTACTTTTTCCACTACTGGTGTGTGTGTGTGTGTGTGTTGGGTATTTTTTCCACCACTGGTGTGTGTGTGTGTGTGTGTGTGTGTGTGTGTATTGGGTACTTTTTCCACTACTGGTGTGTGTGTGTGTGTGTATTGGGTACTTTTTCCACTACTGGTGTGTGTGTGTGTGTGTGTGTGTGTATTGGGTACTTTTTCCACTACTGGTGTGTGTGCGTGTGTGTGTGTGTGTGTATTGGGTACTTTTTCCACTACTGCCTTTGACAGTTCCATTGTGGCCCTTAAGGAACAGAAATAACCCCTATGATTGCCTGATGGCAGGTTTATGATGATTTTTACGATACCTGTACGATTGAGAGACCAGGTAAGCTGTGTGTGTGTGTGTGTGTTTACAGTGCCCCACTAGGCTGCTCTACCCGCTCTACTCCCTGTTCGACCCCTGGCCCTGGTTAGTCTACTCTCTACCCCCTGTTCGACCCCGGCCCTGGTTAGTCTACTCTCTACCCCCTGTTCGACCCTCAGCCCTGGTTAGTCTACTCTCTACCCCCTGTTCGACCCCTGGCCCTGGTTAGTCTACTCTCTACCCCCTGTTCGACCCCGGCCCTGGTTAGTCTACTCTCTACCCCCTGTTCGACCCCCGGCTCTGGTTAGTCTACTCTCTACCCCCTGTTCGACCCCCGGCCCTGGTTAGCCTACTCTCTACCCCCTCTACCCCCGTTCGACCCCTGGCCCTGGTTAGTCTACTCTCTACCCCCTCTACCCCCTGTTCGACCCCCGGCCCTGGTTAGTCTACTCTCTACCCCCCTGTTCGACCCCCGGCCCTGGTTAGTCTACTCTCTACCCCCCTGTTCGACCCCCGGCCCTGGTTAGTCTACTCTCTACCCCCTCTACCCCCCTGTTCGACCCTCGGCCCTGGTTAGTCTACTCTCTACCCCCCTGTTCGACCCCCGGCCCTGGTTAGTCTACTCTCTACCCCCCTCTACCCCCCCTGTTCGACCCCCGGCCCTGGTTAGTCTACTCTCTACCCCCTGTTCGACCCCCCGTCTACTCTCTACCCCCTGTTCGACCCCTGGCCCTGGTTAGTCTACTCTCTACCCCCCTGTTCGACCCTCGGCCCTGGTTAGTCTACTCTCTACCCCCCTGTTCGACCCCTGGCCCTGGTTAGTCTACTCTCTACCCCCTGTTCGACCCCCGGCCCTGGTTAGTCTACTCTCCCCCTACCCCCCCTGGTTAGTGTTCGACCCCCGGCCCTGGTTAGTCTACTCTCTACCCCCCTGTTCGACCCCTGGCCCTGGTTAGTCTACTCTCTACCCCCTGTTCGACCCCGGCCCTGGTTAGTCTACTCTCTACCCCCTGTTCGACCCCCGGCCCTGGTTAGTCTACTCTCTACCCCCTGTTCGACCCCTGGCCCTGGTTACTACCCTACCCCCTGTTCGACCCCTGGCCCTGGTTAGTCTACTCTCTACCCCCTGTTCGACCCCCCGGCCCTGGTTAGTCTACCCCCCCCTGTTCGACCCCCGGCCCTGGTTAGTCTACTCTCTACCCCCCTGTTCGACCCCTGGCCCTGGTTAGTCTACTCTCTACCCCCCTGTTCGACCCCCGGCCCTGGTTAGTCTACTCTCTACCCCCTGTTCGACCCCTGGCCCTGGTTAGTCTACTCTCTACCCCCCTGTTCGACCCCTGGCCCTGGTTAGTCTACTCTCTACCTCTCCCAGTAATGGATTCCAGTCCGGTAAAAATGAGGAATCTGCATGCGTCGCGAACTTATCTCAGGAGATGCAGTGGAGCGTCCGCTTCGAGTGGAGTGGAGTGGAGGTGGGGGTCGAATGGCCTCGCGGGGGAGATATATCGATGCAGACGTTTTCCCATTACCAGGGCCTCTCCCGGGGAGGATTCCGCCGCCGAACAGGCCGACGTGATCTAAATGAAATGTGGTTGGTTTCCCCAGCGACGCCGTCTATAAATCACCACCTCCACCCGATGGGAGGTATAGAGATACCTTGTCGCTTCGCTTCCCAGTCCTGCCGACCGCCGTAGGGAGGAGAGACAAGGAGAGACTGAACGAGAAGGTTTCAGACAACACATTTTACGTTGTCGGAGGTGTATCGTCATGCCAGGTGACAGAATCAAGTCGTAGTCTCCCGATGCAGGTGGACTTATGGCCCTTTCACGCAGAATTACACATTCAATCTGTTCCCTTCAATAAAATGAATGATCTACCCTTGCCTAAACCTTAGTCAAAAGTCATATTCTTCCAAGTCAAGGGGTATATTTGTTTTATTGAAATTCTTGTAAATCTTCTAGACTTGGGTTTTAAACTCACCTGACCCCAATGACATGACATGACCTTTACCATTTACTTCTGAGTGAATGTTGTGACTGCGATATGAATAAGGTACTGCCCTCTAGTGGCGTAATCAGGTATTTCTCGCTGGTACATTAGTTGGTGTACAGTAACAGAGAAACTGAATATTTGCGATAGTGTCATGTTACCTTACAACAAAGACATTTAAAAATGATTGCCAAATAATGCACAATTATTAAACCAATTTAAAATGCTTAATTTGAGCCGGATCCTGCACCCCCACCCTCCCATAACTATAATGAGATTCACTCGCTCTGCTCTGATAGACATGAGCCTGCAACTCTCATCTCTCCAGCATTGCAATTAATTATGTATTACCTCATAGAGCCGCGCGATGGGTTCTGGAGGAGCTGCAGCACGCCTGATAAATTGAAATACATTTGACAAAAATACATAGAATTACTGCTGTCTGTTCAGAAATAAATGAAATTATTCAGAATAGTTTACGACACAATTAGAAAGCCTTAAATGTTTCCTAGCTGTAGTGTAGCCCAATAACAAGCCATTGCCTACAGTCGGGAACACGCTACAAATCTGTCAGTGAACAAAGAATGCAGAGGAAACCTTTTACAATATTTCAGTCTACAATCGCGGGAAAACACCGGTTGGAAAGCAAATGGCTCCTGTTAAAAAAAGAGAAGACTCATCTGTAAAATGTAGGCTACCAAGATATTTGATCAACTTGCAAATAGTGTTTTGCGAAGTAAAACGAGGGAAAGAAGTAGAGAGTGAGAGAGGCTTTTGGCATTAGCGCATATGCAATCATCAGAGAGAGAGCAGCACATCATTGGGTGAGTCAGTGAAACTGGAAAGCATTTTTAGAACTATAATTTCCTCCTCGTATTGTAGACTAGACTATGTGTCTCCACACACCGAGGCTATTGTCTGATTCAAGACACGGTCGTTTTCATTGATCTCAGTTTGTCCGTGTCAAAGTGGTCTGTCATTTGCGCGGTATTATGGCGCTTTCAAGACAACTGGGAAATCGAAAAAAAAAACGAGGTCAAATCACGACGTCAGTGATCTTCAGTGTCGGAAAGTCGGCGCTCTAGAAAGAGGCCACATTTCCTCCCTTGGAATTCAGTGTTGGATGACGGTTCACAACGCAACTAGGATGATATGCACGCAATGCTTTATTATAAAGGTTGTTGTTTTTTCTCATGCGTTCCGGTACCCGCGTCTCGCGCTCACGTTTTAATCCGCCACCTCCCGATTTACAAATTAAACACTGTAACGTTAGCTAGCTACAACAAAAAGACAACAACTAAGGTTGCTATCCATGTAGCTACGTTGCATTTGAACCATCTCAACGATGAGGTATCCCAGCTACCAATGAGGAAACGACCGGCGGTCCCCTTCCGGGGGCCGGTGTTGTGCCGAACAGAAACCACTCTTCTAATTTCCTTAGTTTTGTGGCTAGAGTCAAATACTTTCTATAGAACAAACTTCACGTCGGGATAGGCAAGCGAAATGAACAATTAATGTATGTGTGTTATATTAAACATAGAGGAGGGAGTAAAATGTTGGCAAGCAATAAACATTTCAGAACAACTGGCTGAATTATTATCCTTACACTTTTAAAAATACTAGTTGAATAAGACATGGGAGAGATGACGAATTTTGGAAAAGAGATTTATTTATAGACTAATACAAAAACCAGTAGCGGCTTTAGGTACAGGCGACATGGGCAGCCGCCCTTCGCGGCATCTTGCCGGGGCGCCCCCGGGTGTAGACGAGTCGAGTTCGCCCAGGGCGCCATACAAGCTAGAACCGCCACATATATATATACACTTGTAACAAATAGCCAAACCGAAAACTGTAGACAAAAATGCCTTTTTGCTACTAAGATCAGTGAAATGTAGGCTAAACTGACAACGGAGTGAAGAGCAGAAATCTCAACAAGCAAGTTGCAGCAATGAAGAACGCCAAGGGGGGAGATTTTAGTCACAGCACAGGAACTGATTGGATCGGCCTGGAATCAGGTGTCCTACTCAGCCTGGAATCAGGTGTCCTACTCAGCCTGGAATCAGGTGTCCTACTCAGCCTGGAATCAGGTGTCCTACTCAGCCCGGAATCAGGTGTCCTACTCAGCCTGGAATCAGGTGTCCTACTCAGCCTGGAATCAGGTGTCCTACTCAGCCTGGAATCAGGTGTCCTACTCAGCCCGGAATCAGGTGTCCTACTCAGCCTGGAATCAGGTGTCCTACTCAGCCCGGAATCAAAACGAATGACCGCCCATTTCTGTCTACCAGAATTCAGCTGACTCTGACGGTAATTTTACCAGAATCCACCCAATGTAGTTTGTAATTAATGTATACAAAATTACCCGATTTAGACATTAAATATTACACATCCAAACATAAAAATGTATTTATTTTTTACCCCATTTTCGTCATATCCAATTATCTTGTCCCATCGCTGCAACTCCCATACGGTCTCGGGAGGGGAGAAGGTGGTCTCGGGAGAGGAGAAGGTGGTCTCGGGAGAGGAGAAGGTCGAACGTGTCTGAGGAAACACCAGGCGCATGCATGCGCCTGGCTCGCCACAGGAGTCGCTACAGTGCGACTGGATAAGGACACCCCGGACGGCCAAAACCCTCCCCTAACCCGGACAACGCTGGGCCAATTGTGGGTCGCCTCATCGGTCTCCTTGTCGCAGCCGGCATCTGTAGCAACGCAGTGTCCTAGACTGTTGCGCCACTCGGGATGCCCGATCCGCAACGTTTTTTTCTGTTTTGAATTTTACCCCATTTTCTCCCCAATTTCGTGGTATCCAATTGTTTTAGTAGCTACTATTTTGTCTCATCGCTACAACTCCTAGATGGGCTCGGGGGAGACGAAGGTTGAAAGTCATGCGTCCTCCGATACACAACCCAACCAAGCCGCACTGCTTCTTAACACAGCGCACATCCAACCTGGAAGCCAGCTGCACCAATGTGTCAGAGGAAACACCGTGCACCTGGCAACCTTGGTTAGCACACACTGCGCCCGGCCCGCCACAGGAGTTGCTGGTGCATGATAAGACAAGGATATCCCTACCGGCCAAACCCTCCCTAACCCGGACGACGCTAGGCCAATTGTGCGTCGCCCCACGGACCTCCCGGTCGCGGCCGGTTACGACAGAGCCTGGGCGCGAACCCAGAGATGGAGCTGCAGCACAGCGCCCTTAACCACTGGGCCACCCGGGAGACGCCCGCAATGTTTTTAATGTTTATCAATTGCCTTGCACACAGTATCAAAATACTAAAATACTACTGAAACCTCTTAAAGAATTTAATTTAAATGTTAATTATGTTTTGGGATCACAGAAACAATGAGAAAATAGGGAATAAATAAATAATGAAATGTTAATTATATAAAATAGCCTGTATAATCATCTGCCAGAGAGTAGCCCCAATCCGCCAGAGCCCCAAGTAATACATTTGGGCCAGATAACTCACACCAGGAAACGGCCAGAGCCCCAAGTAATACATTTGGGCCAGATAACTCACACCAGGAAACGGCCAGAGCCCCAAGTAATACATTTGGGCCAGATAACTCACACCGGAATCGTCCCGAGCCCCAAGTAATACATTTGGGCCAGATAACTCACACCAGGAAACGGCCAGAGCCCCAAGTAATACATTTGGGCCAGATAACTCACACCGGAATCGTCCCGAGCCCCAAGTAATACATTTGGGCCAGATAACTCACACCAGGAAACGGCCAGAGCCCCAAGTAATACATTTGGGCCAGATAACTCACACTGGAATCGTCCCGAGCTCAATCCCCGCATCCGAGCCATAAGTAAAACTGCCGAATGCGGCCCAGATCCACTGTGTTAGCTGGGATGTGACACAGAGACAAGCCAGCCAACTCCTACTACACAACAAGTTCATGGTCATCCTCGGGGGGAGTGCAGCGGTCGTCTGGCGGAGATGGATCATGTGTGATTCAAGTTTTGATTTTAACACACATCATAAGCCTTTCTTTTCATCCAAACCAAATTTACGGAGAATCATTAGAGGAAATGTACTCATTCTAGGAAATTCTAAGGATGTATTTTGCCTCTGAAAGGTGGCTTTATGTGTCGAAGCGGAGAGTTCTATGTATAACGACCTTGTGCGACTTCTCCAGAAGGGAGAATTATCTGAGCGTGTCAACGGCTGAAGACCACAGTAAAGATTTCACTGAGCTCTTTACAGCAAATATAATGTCACAATGGAAGAATGCCACTTGTTTTGCCGACCAACACACACACACACACACACACACACACACACACACACACACACACACTACATCTCAGATCAGTGCATAATGAGACACAAGGGAAAATAAGTTAGTTTTCTGAGAGACAGTTTCTTCTCTGGTCCTCAGGGGGAGTTAAAGAAGTCTGTTTTCTGAGACACACAGTTTCTTCTCTGGTCCTCAGGGAGAGTTAAAGAAGTCCGTTTTCTGAGACACACAGTTTCTTCTCTGGTCCTCAGGGAGAGTTAAAGAAGTCTGTTTTCTGAGACACAGTTTCTTCTCTGGTCCTCAGGGGGAGTTAAAGAAGTCTGTTTTCTGAGACACACAGTTTCTTCTCTGGTCCTCAGGGGAGTTAAAGAAGTCTGTTTTCTGAGACACACAGTTTCTTCTCTGGTCCTCAGGGGAGTTAAAGAAGTCTGTTTTCTGAGACACACAGTTTCTTCTCTGGTCCTCAGGGAGAGTTAAAGAAGTCTGTTTTCTGAGACACTGTTTCTTCTCTGGTCCTCAGGGAGAGTTAAAGAAGTCTGTTTTCTGAGACACACAGTTTCTTCTCTGGTCCTCAGGGAAAGTTAAAGAAGTCTGTTTTCTGAGACACACAGTTTCTTCTCTGGTCCTCAGGGGGAGTTAAAGAAGTCTGTTTTCTGAGACACACAGTTTCTTCTCTGGTCCTCAGGGAGAGTTAAAGAAGTCCGTTTTCTGAGACACACAGTTTCTTCTCTGGTCCTCAGGGAGAGTTAAAGAAGTCTGTTTTCTGAGACACACAGTTTCTTCTCTGGTCCTCAGGGAGAGTTAAAGAAGTCTGTTTTCTGAGACACACAGTTTCTTCTCTGGTCCTCAGGGAGATTTATCCTTTGAACAGGACAGTCTGGTTGAGGGGTGCCGTGAGGTGCGTCAGTTCCGGTCGGACCTCCACCTGGTGAGGTTCTACTTCCTGACGCGTCTCTACTCGGCCTACAATGAAGAACATCCGAGCTGACTTCCGCACCGGCCTCAAACCTGACTTCCTGATTTGTCTACTCCTGTATCTGGGACGTCTCCAGGTACTTATTTTGGTTCTATTCTATTCTACTGTATTTATTTTGTGCTTGTTCACTGTGGATTACAAACTCTAACCTATACGTTCAGATCTGATATAGGTCTAGTGAAGGGGGAATTCTTCAAACTGACAATGAAGGACATCTCCTTGATTCTGTTAGCTCAATTTAGAAGAATTCCCAAGAGCTCACTAATCAGATCGATTTTAGTTGAGTCGTATTGTTAATTTAAAAAAAATATAAATCAGTTTGTCCATTTGGACGTGTGAAATGTGTCTTGTGACATTTGAATCAGCTCACAGCATCACTCTGACCACGATGACAACAGTGGAGGCTAGTATTGACAGTCCTTTACTTACCTTACAGATCTTTCCCAGTAATCACTTTTCTTTGCATCAAATTTGATTAAAGTTCAGTCTTGTAGTTGTTGCTGCTCCGTCAGGGTGAGAGAGAGAGGGAGAGCGAGCGAGCGAAAGAGAGATGAGTGTGTGATTAATTATGTACAGACTGAATGGCATCACTCAACCTGGAGCCTGAGGGCCCTTTAGTTCTGCCAAAGAGTGGAAAATCAAAAAGGATTCACATAGTTTCGCATCATCAACCAATTTCTGGCTTGACAATGTTTTCTCTAGTTTAGAGGAGAAATATTGAACTATTTGTCAAGAGGTAGAGCATAGCAGAACTGCAGAAGTGTTCCTATGATATTCGCATTGAATAGCCTAGATTTTTAATCGATTTTAGATGCTTATGTGGGCCGATCTGCCTCAATTGATCCATTTTATTTACATAATCATTTTCTTAAAGATTCCCTTGCATAACTTCTTCCAGTGTTTCTGAAGTTGTTTTTCGTGAGGGTGTTGATGACGTGTCACAGTTATGGTCGAAAATGGGGTTCCTCAATACAAGAGAGAACCTCAGTAAATTATTTGAAAAGATCAAACGCCGTCATGCTCCCAGAATGTCTCACAGTGTGGAACCTGGTCATGCCACTGGGCAAGAAAATCATTGGTGGCTTTCAGGTTCCTGAGGTAAATGGGTGACCAAACAGAAAGAGAGAATGTATTTTTGTTACTGACTGACATTCGGTAACCATGGTACTGTAGTCGGTATGTGAGACTGTAGCAACACACTGATAGACAATGACGCCATGGACGCTTTGCAAAACTTCATGATGACGGACATTCGGTAACCATGGTACTGTAGTCGGTATGTGAGACTGTAGCAACACACTGATAGACAATGACGCCATGGACGCTTTGCAAAACTTCATGATGACGGACATTCGGTAACCATGGTACTGTAGTCGGTATGTGAGACTGTAGCAACACACTGATAGACAATGACGCCATGGACGCTTTGCAAAACTTCATGATGACGGACATTCGGTAACCATGGTACTGTAGTCGGTATGTGAGACTGTAGCAACACACTGATAGACAATGACGCCATGGACGCTTTGCAAAACTTCATGAGTCAACTTTACCTCTTTTAATATGTTGTTCTTAGTGTGCTGGCATTTAGGGCTCACAAAAGCAATAACAACCAGAATAAATATATTATATTAAATACCTATTTTAGTATTTATATTTCCAGTTCTATAGTCCCCTTAGCCTCTCTGCATCCTTCCCCACAGATCTCACACACGGTCCCGATGCTGCGCCAAGATGTGACCGGCGCTAAAAGTCTACAGCAGCAGGTTAACGGACACCCACGCAGGCTGCAGCATCGGGAGCCTGATGGGATCCACCGGGACACCCTGTTAATCACCTGCCTGGAGCCAGAGTACGCTGCCCGGACCTGGGGGAGCGGAGCTGCAACACGGCTCCCCACACTCTGCTCCAAGTGGCCGGGTTACGGGAATGCCTGGTTTTGGAGTTGACATAGTGGGTTACGGGAATGACATAGTGGGTTACGGGAATGACACAGTGGGTTACGGGAATGACATAGTGGGTTACGGGAATGCCTGGTTATGGAGTTGACGTAGTGGGTTACGGGAATGCCTGGTTATGGAGTTGACATAGTGGGTTACGGGAATGACATAGTGGGTTACGGGAATGCCTGGTTATGGAGTTGACATAGTGGGTTACGGGAATGCCTGGTTATGGAGTTGACATAGTTACGGTTATGACACAGTGGGTTACGGGAATGACATAGTGGGTTACGGGAATGCCTGGTTATGGAGTTGACATAGTGGGTTACGGGAATGCCTGGTTATGGAGTTGACATAGTTACGGTTATGACACAGTGGGTTACGGGAATGACATAGTGGGTTACGGGAATGCCTGGTTATGGAGTTGACATAGTGGGTTACGGGGAATGCCTGGTTATGGAGTTGACATAGTGGGTTACGGGAATGCCTGGTTATGGAGTTGACATAGTGGGTTACGGGGAATGCCTGGTTATGGAGTTGACATAGTGGGTTATGGGAATGCCTGGTTATGGAGTTGACATAGTTATGGTTATGACACAGTGGGTTACGGGAATGACATAGTGGGTTACGGGAATGCCTGGTTATGGAGTTGACATAGTTACGGTTATGACACGGTGGGTTACGGGAATGACATAGTGGGTTACGGGAATGCCTGGTTATGGAGTTGACATAGTGGGTTACGAATGCCTGGTTATGGAGTTGACATAGTTATGGTTATGACACAGTGGGTTACGGGAATGACATAGTGGGTTACGGGAATGCCTGGTTATGGAGTTGACATAGTTACGGTTATGACACGGTGGGTTACGGGAATGACATAGTGGGTTACGGGAATGCCTGGTTATGGAGTTGACATAGTGGGTTACGGGGAATGCCTGGTTATGGAGTTGACATAGTGGGTTACGGGGAATGCCTGGTTATGGAGTTGACATAGTTACGGTTATGACACAGTGGGTTACGGGAATGACATAGTGGGTTACGGAATGACTGGTTATGGAGTTGACATAGTCTGATGACTGGTTATGGAGTTGACATAGTGGGTTACGGGGAATGCCTGGTTATGGAGTTGACATAGTTACGGTTATGACACAGTGGGTTACGGGAATGACATAGTGGGTTACGGGAATGCCTGGTTATGGAGTTGACATAGTTACGGTTCGGCGCTGTGCTGACTACAGTGATGATGATGGTGATGTGTACTGTAGCCTGATGAGGGTGATGGTGATGTGTACTGTAGTCTGATGAGGGTGATGGTGATGTGTACTGTAGTCTGATGAGGGTGATGGTGACATGTACTGTAGTCTGATGAGTGTGATGTGTACTGTAGTCTGATGAGGGTGATGATGATGTGTACTGTAGTCTGATGAGGGTGATGTGTACTGTAGTCTGATGAGGGTGATGTGTACTGTAGTCTGATGAGGGTGATGTGTACTGTAGTCTGATGAGGGTGATGGTGACATGTACTGTAGTCTGATGAGGGTGATGGTGTCTGATGTGTCTGTAGTCTGATGAGGGTGATGTGTACTGTAGTCTGATGAGGGTGATGTGTACTGTAGTCTGATGAGGGTGATGGTGACATGTACTGTAGTCTGATGAGGGTGATGTGTACTGTAGTCTGATGAGGGTGATGGTGACATGTACTGTAGTCTGATGAGGGTGATGGTGATGTGTACTGTAGTCTGATGAGGGTGATGTGTACTGTAGTCTGATGAGGGTGATGTGTACTGTAGTCTGATGAGGGTGATGTGTACTGTAGTCTGATGAGGGTGATGGTGACATGTACTGTAGTCTGATGAGGGTGATGGTGATGTGTACTGTAGTCTGATGAGGGTGATGTGTACTGTAGTCTGATGAGGGTGATGTGTACTGTAGTCTGATGAGGGTGATGTGTACTGTAGTCTGATGAGGGTGATGGTGATGTGTACTGTAGTCTGATGAGGGTGATGTGTACTGTAGTCTGATGAGGGTGATGTGTACTGTAGTCTGACGAGGGTGATGGTGACATGTACTGTAGTCTGATGAGTGTGATTATGGTGATGTGTGTTGTAGAAATTATCCTTTGTCTACACAGAGACATTTTTCCTAACGAAACTCTTAACACGTTCTACAAGCGAATACTGGAACAATATTTCCATTCCCCACATAAGAACGTGGTCAGAGGCGAGCTAAAGAATAACATGTCATATGGGTTGTTATTTTGTGATGTCATCAAAAGTGTTCAAGGAAATACTGTAACTTGGAAAGTATACACGCTACATGTACGACGTCTCCAGTCTTTACGTTGTGCATGAAATATTTAAAAAAAATATGAAAGTATTTTTGTTAAGATAGGAACGTGATTTTAGGAGCCATGAGATAATTTGTCTCCTATAAACTTTGCACAGTAAGTAGCCACGCCCCGATTGAGGTCAGAGTTGTGTGTCGGCCCGAGGGAACCGTCCCTTTTAACCAGAGTGCATAAAAGGATTGGTAAAGAAATTAACATTGAGACCAGATCATCGCCAGGCTGCAGATGCGCCTGTAAAGTAGTTTGAAACCCTGAATACCAACACGAGGTGGAGAAGAAAACTCCCCTCTCAGATAATCACTGGTACAGCTGATTAGCTGTTCTAAGTCAAATATCTAGAAAAGCTCATTTTAAGTGGGACTACTCTACTACTCTTCTCAATTCACTATATTATTCTACTCTCATCACCAATGGGAACCGTCGACACGGATGGCTAGCCTATCTTCCGAAGGAGCATCTTCCAGAGTGAACATCAGCAAAAGACGGGGGAGGGGGAACCCTTTAGGACAATCAGAGCCTTACAAGTGTGTCGCTGAAAGGCCCAACACCCTTCCTAACAAGGCCTAGTTCCGACAGAGAAACGGCGAGCGAAGGTATTCACACGTAAATACATTTATGATTTCCAAACGGGAGAATAGTTTCTAAAGTGTATCAAAGATAATTGTCTTTTTCTCTCTCTCTCTCTCTCTCTCTCTCTACCTCCCTCTCCTTTTGTAAAAGGCCACCATATTGTGTCAGTCCGCTAGGGACCTTTTCCGAACGTATTAAGTGTGTATGTTATTCTGTGTTATAATTTAGTAAGCTAGTAAATAAATAATTTAAACCATTTGTGTTATAACTGGGGTGCAAGGAGGTTAGGATCTGTTCAGAATGATGATGTGATACGAGGTTATGATTAATACGTTGACTGTTTTATGGTTGTGATAGGTATAGTACCACAGGATTTAACAGAACACACAAAACAACTAGAACACAAATGTCTTCTATTCAACTTCTATGGGTAGTCTTCCTTTTAGAGTTGAATTCGGGAGATGGTAACTCAACCGCTCCCATGGTGCCCCAAATCCTAATGAGTTAATTGTTACGTGATTAATTTCATCAGGTGACAAGCATATCCAGATGATGCTGCGTAATGATGCTATCGGTGTGATCCAGGCGTTAGGCTCTACAACCTGTTGTAAAGAGGATTCATTCTTCTTCATTTTAAGAAGTTATTTGTCCATTTTAGTTGTGATACAAACCTTATCAAAACATTTAGGCTGCATGAGGTGTGCGACTATGATTTGAAAAAGTTGCACAAAAGACAACGTTGTTTCTTGCCTTAAGCTGGGCTTCCTTCACAAGTGATAGGCTAATATTGTCACCCATCAAACTATTCTTGAGTTAAGCAGGCCTAGTCAATAGAAAGCTGATGGGATCCTCCTCTTTTTAATAAAGGCCATCACTCTGTTTTCTCACACAATTGCATAGCCTATAGAAATGTCGCGCAACATGAGCTCATGGACTCTCATTGTGTTTGATTAGATTTTCCAATACATTTGCATTGACGTCAGAGTGATTAGAGGGACAATAGAGTGCTGAGTACCAGGCAGTTAGCAAGTTTGGTAGGCTACTAATGACCATCAGCAGCATCAGAGCTTGGAGAAGCCTAATTACCGTGACTAAATGGTCATGTGGAATTTGACTGCCGTCATGACTCGTGACCGCCGATGTGACGGTAATACAGTCACCTTAACAGCCCAGGTAAGGATACATGTGTTATGTTGCTGTTGAAGTATGAAGCAACTGGCATCATTTCACCTAGTCGACAGAGAAAAGCACCAAGAGTACATTAAACAGCAGCAGCAGATCAGGTCGACGTGGCCCCACCCCAATATCCCACAAAACATAGGTCATAGCTTAATCATTAATCACTAGTCTTAATTTCTCATGAATATAATACAGAGATGCCTATCTAATTATATTGTGCTTTACTTAGACATTTATTTCTAATCATATATGCATGTTTTCTCTGCTTCCCCGAGTTCACAGGCCTACCCATAGAGTTGTATAGAAGACCACCCATAGAGTTGTATAGAAGACCACCCATAGAGTTGAATAGAAGACCACCCATAGAGTTGTATAGAAGACCACCCATAGAGTTGTATAGAAGACCACCCATAGAGTTGTATAGAAGACCACCCATAGAGTTGTATAGAAGACCACCCATAGAGTTGTATAGAAGACCACCCATAGAGTTGTATAGAAGACCACCCATAGAGTTGTATAGAAGACCACCCATAGAGTTGTATAGAAGACCACCCATAGAGTTGTATAGAAGACCACCCATAGAGTTGTATAGAAGACCACCCATAGAGTTGTATAGAAGACCACCCATAGAGTTGTATAGAAGACCACCCATAGAGTTGTATAGAAGACCACCCATAGAGTTGTATAGAAGACCGTCCACAGAGTTGTATAGAAGACCACCCATAGAGTTGTATAGAAGACCACCCATAGAGCTGTATAGACGACTACCCATAGAGTTGTATAGAAGACCACCCATAGAGTTGTATAGAAGACCACCCATAGAGTTGTATAGAAGACCACCCATAGAGTTGTATAGAAGACCACCCATAGAGTTGTATAGAAGACCACCCATAGAGTTGTATAGAAGACCACCCATAGAGTTGTATAGAAGACCACCCATAGAGTTGTATAGAAGACCACCCATAGAGTTGTATAGAAGACCACCCATAGAGTTGTATAGAAGACCACCCATAGAGTTGTATAGAAGACCACCCATAGAGTTGTATAGAAGACCACCCATAGAGTTGTATAGAAGACCGTCCACAGAGTTGTATAGAAGACCACCCATAGAGTTGTATAGAAGACCACCCATAGAGCTGTATAGACGACTACCCATAGAGTTGTATAGAAGACCACCCATAGAGTTGTATAGAAGACCACCCATAGAGTTGTATAGAAGACCACCCATAGAGTTGTATAGAAGACCACCCATAGAGTTGTATAGAAGACCACCCATAGAGTTGTATAGAAGACCACCCATAGAGTTGTATAGAAGACCACCCATAGAGTTGTATAGAAGACCACCCATAGAGTTGTATAGAAGACCGTCCACAGAGTTGTATAGAAGACCACCCATAGAGTTGTATAGAAGACCACCCATAGAGCTGTATAGACGACTACCCATAGAGTTGTATAGAAGACCACCCATAGAGTTGTATAGAAGACCACCCATAGAGTTGTATAGAAGACCACCCATAGAGTTGTATAGAAGACCACCCATAGAGTTGTATAGAAGACCACCCATAGAGTTGTATAGAAGACCACCCATAGAGTTGTATAGAAGACCACCCATAGAGTTGTATAGAAGACCACCCATAGAGTTGTATAGAAGACCACCCATAGAGTTGTATAGAGGACCACCCATAGAGTTGTATAGAAGACCACCCATAGAGTTGTATAGAAGACCACCCATAGAGTTGTATAGAAGACATTTGTGTTCCAGTTGTCTTCTGTGAGTTCTGTTAAATCCTGTGGTGCTACCGTTCTACTGCACTGACGGGATTCAGGATTCATTTACTGCTCTCTCTCTCTCACTCTGTAGTTCACGGCAGGAACATGAGGCCGCCTCAGGACGATGTCACGTTTCATCACAACCAATGGAATATTCCTCAATTTACAGGTAGTTTGAAATGGTTTGAAATGGTTTCCTCTCATCTTCTCTCTGCACTGATCTCAATAGGCAGTGTAGTGGATTCCTGTCAGGATTCTGCTTTCGCCTGTCCAATTCTATCACGTCAGTGCAGACAGAGGACAGGAGGAGAGGAAGCCACTCATCTTTTGAGATGCACCTGTAGTGATATAGCTATTAGGTTTACTCAGTACTTCTTTCTTACAGACCAGACCAAATGATGCCAGAACCACCCCGGCATAGCCCTGCAGCCAAATGGCACCTGGTCAGTAACAAAAGAGGAATGAATGTAAGCATGGAGGATCTAGTGTATTCAGCAGGGGTTGTCAAACAGAGCTAACCTGCTTCTTGTCATTTCTGCCCTCTCAAAGAGACCATATGCTCAGAACACACCAACACAGAAATAATTCTACCCACAACAAATGTAATTATCGGATGTAAATGAGCTAACTTAGTCTAAACATTTACATTGATGTGTACACTGAAATGTTGATTAATATGCATTGTCCCTGTTAACCAGGCAAGTCAGTTAAGAACACATTCTTATCTTCAATGACGGCCTGGGAACAGTGGGTTAACTGCCTGTTCAGGGGCAGAATGACAGATTTGTACATTGTCAGCTCGGGGGTTTGAACTCACAACCTTCCGGTTACTAGTCCAACGCTCTAACCACTAGGCTACGCTGCCGCCCCCATATCCCGACTGAAGCAGTTGATTAATCTTTTCTTCCATCAGATGTTGTGTGGTATGATGGATTTATATGTTCCACCATGTCAGACACATGCTAACGGAGCTTCTTCTTATTGATTGCAACAACAAACAAACAGACAAAAACAAACAACAACAAAAAAAATCACAAAAAAATTTCCGAGGTGGAATAATCAGACTGTCATTCAGAGGAGAATCCACATAGCTTCACTTGGATTCTGTCTGATAGTCATAATGATGACGATGACGAACTAGAGCAAAGAAACAGATATAGTGATATGATGACAATGTGCATTTTAAATCAGCTGAGATCTCCCAGGCTGCGTTTTACACAGGCAGAACAATTATTATCTTATTTTTCAGTAATTGGTCTTTTGACCAATCACATGAAAGAGATCTGATGTGATTGGTCACAAGACCAATTAGTGGTAAGAAAAAAAAAAAAAAGATCAGAAATTGGCTGCCTGTGTAAACACAGATTTAAGTTGTGTTCGAATACTCATGCTAACCTCACTAACCATACTATTTGTGAGGTGAATTGAGTATATAGTATGCTTATTGGTCATTGTATGGATATAGTTAGTATGCCAAAGGTTCCAGGATGTCGTACTAAATTCGCCAAAAAATACAAAGTTTACAAGCTTTTATGGCCCATAATGCAATTCTTCAGAAAATGGGCGTAGCTTCATACCGTTTTCAGATTTGAAGAAAATGGGGGTATTTGTGATGTTCCTCTGGGTACCAGCTCATGTGGCAGTAGAGGGGAATGAGGAAGTGGGTATTATTGCCAAGCAGGCTCTTATTTAACATCCTAATGTTGAGATGGAATTGACAAATCAGTAAAGCAGAAGCCAAGGGGATTAATACGAACAGTGGTTAAAAATAAATGGCAAGAGTGGGGGGTCCTCAGGCCGAGAGAGAAGGGAGGAAAGTGTAGTCACAAGGCTGAGACTGGGACACACAAGGCTGAGACTGGGACACACAAGGCTGAGACTGGGACACACAAGGCTGAGACTGGGACATACAAGGCTGAGACTGGGACACACAAGGCTGAGACTGGGACATACAAGGCTGAGACTGGGACACACAAGGCTGAGACTGGGACATACAAGGCTGAGACTGGGACACACAAGGCTGAGACTGGGACATACAAGGCTGAGACTGGGACACACAAGGCTGAGACTGGGACACACAAGGCTGAGACTGGGACACACAAGGCTGAGACTGGGACATACAAGGCTGAGACTGGGACATACAAGGCTGAGACTGGGACATACAAGGCTGAGACTGGGACACACAAGGCTGAGACTGGGACACACAAGGCTGAGACTGGGACATACAAGGCTGAGACTGGGACACACAAGGCTGAGACTGGGACATACAAGGCTGAGACTGGGACATACAAGGCTGAGACTGGGACACACAAGGCTGAGACTGGGACACACAAGGCTGAGACTGGGACATACAAGGCTGAGACTGGGACACACAAGGCTGAGACTGGGACATACAAGGCTGAGACTGGGACACACAAGGCTCAATAGTACATTGAAACTGGTGGGGAAACAGACTGGGAGGTGTGAACATTGTCAGGAGGAGATGGAGACAGTGGAACGTGTTCTATTTCAGTGCCTGAAATATGTGAGAGAAAGGGAGTGATTGTTATTATTATTTGAGGAGTAATGAGGTTGAAGAGTAATGGGGTTGAAGAAACAGGATTAAGTGAACTGCTGGAGAAATCTTCAGGGGATGTAGTATTTAATTATGTATTTAGTTTCCTTAGGGAGACAAGATTATTGAGCAGTAGTCAGACCTTCACTGTCTCTGGTCCACATTCCAGTCCAGTTGGTGGCGGTAATGCACCTTAAAGTTGGTTGCCAACCGCCATATAAAATCCACAGAAGAAGAAGAAGAAGAAAATGGCAGAAAATATGCAGCTGAAGTCCGACAATACCGGATACAAATTATGACAAATGTTAAGAAAATGTTGAGCGATGTAATAAAGTCATGACTTTTCAAATGAGTTCCGTTGGTTGACAATTAGTTAGCTACGATATCCTTACAAAACGCATAGCATTACAGCAGTATGTACCAGCGGTATGTTAGCTATGTCATGACGTGGCCCTTTCTGTGTATAGATCCTGGCTTCCCCCTCTCTCTCACTCTCTCCTACACCCAGGTTCTGTTATCTCAGGTAGTAAATTCCTGGTGGAGACTCTCTCCCCCTGGCTATGCAGTATGGAGAGAGAGAGTTTAACAGTAGAACAAAGGAACTCCCGCCAAATTCTACTACATTCCAGGATTTGAGAATGTTTTGGAGGATGTGTAAACAGTCGGTGGAGAAGCCAGTTACGACCCGGTCCGTTTTGTTTCATGTTTGTGACCTCATGAAAGACAATACAGCCACATTGCCCTAACTCTGTTTATACAGGTGCCTCAGTTATGAGGTTTGCATCTAATTCTTGTATAAAAATAATGAGTAAAGATTAAACTATTTGAGAAATTATGTAATGTGATGTTAAACCTTTAATGTGAGAGAATTGTATTTCCTTTAAAGTTTAACTAAGTCATTGGCCCGCCCCTGTGAGCACAAACATGATCAGGCGTCATGGAACCAACCGCCTCTTCTACTGTTACGAATAAAAGCCCCTCCTAAGAAAGTCCTCTTCAGACTGAGCAAACCCACAGCGTGAGCTGTGATTGCGAATAGTTTAGACCACAAAACCCCCAGTGTAAGCTAAG
The DNA here is from genome assembly GCF_023373465.1 of Oncorhynchus keta. Taxonomy (NCBI): domain Eukaryota; kingdom Metazoa; phylum Chordata; class Actinopteri; order Salmoniformes; family Salmonidae; genus Oncorhynchus; species Oncorhynchus keta. The sequence continues at coordinate 7,427,775 of NC_068433.1, forward strand.
GTTGCAATGGTTGTTGAATTCCTAAACATACCATGTGGAGCATTGGCTACACGGCTGGTAAGGGTTCAACTCTGAGACTATCGATCCCTACAGAATAAGAGCAAATCTTAGATACTAATTACTAGTCTGCAGCTAGAAATTATGTAAGTCTGGGACGAGAATACAGACAACCGCCGAAACATCTATTCTATGAGAACATCTCTGAATGGTACTCTGAAGTATCCAGTCTAACTAGGAAAGGCTTTGATCTCCAGGGGAAATAGAAAGAGAGGGAGAGACTCGGATGAACTCTCCAGCAGAAGGACTGGATTCCAACAGTAAAGATCACAAAGAAACATGGGTGTAAATATATATTGATTGCAATTATTCCCGAATGAGTGTGCGTTCATGTGCAAAGGATTAGCATTTCAATTAATATAATTATCAACTGTGTGTAGGGATCCCTTTTGTCTTTTCCACTTCTTTCTCAGTCCACACCCACTTCCCTTTGTCCACACCCCCTTCCCAGTCCACACCCACTTCCCTTTGTCCACACCCCCTTCCCAGTCCACACCCACTTCCCTTTGTCCACACCCCCTTCCCAGTCCACACCCACTTCCCTTTGTCCACACCCCCTTCTCAGTCCACACCCACTTCCCTTTGTCCACACCCCCTTCCCAGTCCACACCCACTTCCCTTTGTCCACACCCCCTTCTCAGTCCACACCCACTTCCCTTTGTCCACACCCCCTTCTCAGTCCACACCCACTTCCCTTTGTCCACACCCCCTTCTCAGTCCACACCCACTTCCCTTTGTCCACACCCCCTTCTCAGTCCACACCCACTTCCCTTTGTCCACACCCCTTCTCAGGCCACACCCACTTCCCGTTGTCCACACCCCCTTCTCAGTCCACACCCACTTCCCTTTGTCCACACCCCTTCTCAGTCCACACCCACTTCCCTTTGTCCACACCCCTTCTCAGTCCACACCCACTTACCGTTGTCCACACCCCTTCTCAGTCCACACCCACTTCCCGTTGTCCACACCCCCTTCTCAGTCCACACCCACTTCCCGTTGTCCACACCCCCTTCTCAGTCCACACCCACTTCCCTTTGTCCACACCCCTTCCCAGTCCACACCCACTTCCCTTTGTCCACACCCCCTTCTCAGTCCACACCCACTTCCCTTTGTCCACACCCCCTTCCCAGTCCACACCCACTTCCCTTTGTCCACACCCCCTTCTCAGTCCACACCCACTTCCCTTTGTCCACACCCCCTTCTCAGTCCACACCCCCTTCTCAGTCCACACCCACTTCCCTTTGTCCACCAAGCCATCATATCGGTTTAGCCCACTAGGGAATCTTCCCTATTCTTGTTAGTAACATATCTACTGTTTGTTTGTGCATTTCTGTGATTATTTAGTTAGTTAGTAAATAAATTATTAAGCCAATTGGTGTATGGATGATTTATAGTAAAGGCTGGGTTCGTGCCGATAACCAACAATCCAAACATTTGAGTAATGAGACTGACGTGAGGTAAAGAATCATTCATTAATTAGAAGACTAATTGATCAGATATTAAAATATCTGGAAAATTATACGTTTGTAATCTGAAGATTTTCCGTGGTGCCCCGACTTCCTAGTTAATTACATTTGCATGATTAGTTTAATCACGTAATAATAATTACAGAGAATTTACTTGATAAAATAACCGTCTTCACTTTTAAAGATGCGACGGCTAGTTACCTAATGTTAATTGGCTATTAATACATCAAACTTGCCAGGCAGTATCATAACTATCTGCTATCTTACTAACTACCCAATGATTATTGACTTGATTATTCACATCATTCTTAGCTAAGTGGTATAGTCGTTGTGCATTAATGGACTTTGTTAATTCTGGCTATCTACTCCGATTTCAGAGCACTCTCGTGTGAGTGTGCCAAAGCGCAGAATATCTAATGAATTTACGAATGCTCAACACCCGTTGAATATGACCCATGTCAGTAAACATCGGCAAAAAAAGTGTCATTAAATTGTTTCCAGCAGCTCAGATACCAACGCTCTAGATAACATAAACAGCCAAATCAGCTCTGCTAGGGTGAGTAAAATCGTCAGAGTGAGCTGTTCTCTTATTTGTGTCTAGAAGTAGCTAGCCAACGTTAGCCAGTGAGCTTGGGTGCTTGACTGCGGTTTAGATCAACCCCCCATCGGCTAGAGCATCCAGTGTGCACTCTGAACTCTCCGAGAGCAAAACACTCTGAATTTACAAACGGACAATCTGACACCACTCTGGATTTTCAAACACCCAGAGTGCACTCTGGCACTCCAGATTGAATTTACTAACACACCCAAAATCATAAAATGTCTAGCTTGTAATTTGTTATGCTAACAAGCTAGCAAGAGGTTGCATAGCAACAGCATTAACTTCCAAGTAGACAGGCGAAGCACTAGTATGATACCGTAAGTTTACAGTATACTAAAATAAACTAATAGTATATGGTATATACTGGTATATATATACTTAAGTATGTAGATTACAGTATGTTAGTATGGTATTCGAACATAGCTTTAGTCTTATTCAGTGAGATACTTCTATTGCTCCTTTTGTAGCCAAGTGCGAGGTGGGAATGTACCCGTTGTGAAGTCGTAAATACCACTTGAATGCATTCACATGCTTTGAACTCATTGAAAAACGCTGATTGACTAATGGCCAAGAAGTTGCGTAAACCATAAACTAAAAGTACAGCTATCATATCATGGTTGTAATTTCCTTAGTAGGTGAGGTCAGAGGTCAGAATGTAGTAGAAGTGGGAGCTCAGGATGATAGTGACTAGCAGATGGAGCGCCGTAAAGTGGATTTCTCCCAGTCGTACTTGGTAAATTCCCACTTTCCACGTGGTTGCGAAAGCAGCATTATTTAAACATGTCTATCATTTTGTAGGGCGTTTTTTAATTTTGTTTTTACTTGTGAATTTGATTGATTGACGTCTTAAACAGACCCTATAAAAGAGGTTAGGAGGTTGATGCTCATCTTATCTACTGTATATTGTATTGTGAACCCTTTGTCGTCTGTGGGGTCAGGCCCCTGTCAGAACTCTGGCTACAGACAGCCTTACAAGGAGGTAGAACAGGCCAGTCCAAACGATGACAGAACCACCCCAGCCAACCCCATGGCACTCTACAGTCCAGTAACAAAAAGAGAATTGTCCCAAGCATGAAAAGGAAAATGTAAGCTTGGAGGATGTAATGAAGAGGGAGTGTCAAACTACCAGGACCGGGGGAGACCCTTTTAGTTAGAGGAAATTCATCAGGGACCCCCCTCATAATCAGAACACAACTCGAGTGAGGTAAAAATAGCATAGGAGTTTTACTATGACTTCAGCAGTGCATGACTGGATGAACCAAGTCTCAGGCCTTAGGACGGAACATTTTAAAATGACGTCTTCCAGCTCATTTCATGCAATTTTACACATTTGTCATGGGGTATAGATGTTTTTATTTTTTTATTTAACTAGGTAAGTCAGTTAAAAACAAATTCTTATTTACAATGACGGCCTACCGGGGAACAGTGGGTTAAAAAAAAACTTCCATGGGACAGTTGAGCTAACGTAGGCTAATGCGATTAGCATGAGGTTGTAATTAACAAGAACATTTCCCAGGACATAGACATATCTGATATTGGCAGAAAGCTTAAACTCTTGTTAATCTAACTGCACTGTCCAATTTACAGTAGCTATTACAGTGAGGAATATCATGCTATTGTTTGAGGAGAGTGCACAGTTTTGAACATGAAGTTATTAATTAACAAATTAGGCACATTTGGGCAGTCTTGATACAACAGTTTTAACAGAAATGCAATGGTTCATTGGATCAGTCTAAAATGTTGCGCATACACTTCTCCCATCAAGTGGCCAAAATATGGGCTGGAATAATGCATGATGGCCTTTCTTTTGCATTTCAAAGATGGTACAAAAAAATACAAAAGAACGGTTGTTTTTTTGTTTGTATTATCTTTTACCAGATCTATTGTGTTTTATTCTCCTACATTCATTTAACATTTACACAAACTTCAAAGTGTTTCCTTTAAAATTGTACCAATAATATGCATATCCTTGCTTCAGGGCCTGAGGGAGCTTGATTTGGGTATGCCATTGTAGGCGAAAATAGGGGCAGATCCTTAACTGCCTTGTTCAGGGGCAGAACGACAGAATTTTACTTTGTCAGCTCCGGGATTCGACCCAGCAGCCTTTTGGTTACTAGTCCAACACTCTAACCACTAGGCTATCCGCTATCCCAATATTCTGCTATCCTACAAATTTCATCATGAAACAAAAAGAACTTTGCAGATTTAAAGTTTAAATTACACTGCATTTAGGTTTTAAAAATTATCTTGGGGAATACAAGAATTATTGAGCTGAACATTTTTTTTTACTGTGGATAGCAATATTTCTTTGAGCCCATGTTGAAGAAGATACATTGTAGATGAATAATACTTCATTGTATTTTATTCCACACTCTAAATGTATTCCATGTATTCCATTTCATCTGTTGTTGTTAGTAAGATTTTTTTTTAAATATATATATTGAGATCTAGGGAAAGGGGGATACCTAGTCAGTTGTACAACTGAATGCAGTCAACTTAAATGTGTCTTCCGCATTTAACCCAACCCCTCTGAATCAGAGAGTTACGGGGGGGGCTGCCTTAGTTACCATCCACGTCTTCGGCGCCCGGGGCACAGTGGGTTAACTGCCTTGCTCAGGGGCAGAACGACAGATTTGTACCTTGTCAGTGCCACTCAGAGCATGCACAGACCAGCTGGCTGGTGTGTTTACGGACATATTCAATCAATCCTTATCCCAGTCTGCTGTTCCCACATGCTTCAATAGGGCCACCATTGTCCCTGTTCTCAAAAAAGCCAAGGTAACTGAGCTAAACGACTACCACCCCGTAGCACTCACTTCCGTCATCATGAAGTGCTTTGAGAGACTAGTCAAGGACCATATCACCTCCACCCTACCTGACACCCTAGACCCACTCCAATTTGCTTACCGCCCAAATAGGTCCACAGACGACGCAATCGCAACCACACTGCCCTAGCCCATCTGGACAAGAGGAATACCTATGTAAGAATGCTGTTCATTGACTACAGCTCAGCATTTAACACCATAGTACCCTCCAAACTCGTCACCAAGCCCTGTGCAACTGGGTACTGGACTTCCTGACGGGCCGCCCCCAGGTGGTGAGGGTAGGTAACACTGGGGCCCCACAAGGGTGCGTTCTGAGCCCTCTCCTGTACTCCCTGTTCACCCACGACTGCGTGGCCATGCACGCCTCCAACTCATTCATCAAGTTTGCGGACGACACTACAGTGGTAGGCTTGATTACCAATAACGATGAGACGGCCTACAGGGAGGAGGTGAGGGCCCTCGGAGTGTGGTGTCAGGAAAATAACCTCACACCCAACGTCAACAAAACAAAGGAGATGATTGTGGACTTCAGGAAACAGCAGAGGGAACACCCCCTATCCACATCGACAGGACAGTAGTGGAGAGGGTAGCAAGTTTTATGTTCCTCGGTGTACACATCACGGACAAACTGAATTGGTCCACCCACACAGACAGCGTTGTGAAGAAGGCTCAGCAGCGCCTCTTCAACCTCAGGAGGCTTAAGAAATTCAGTTTGTCACCAAAAGCACTCACAAACGTCTACAGATGCACAATCGAGAGCATCCTGTCGGGCTGTATCACCGCCTGGTACGGCAACTGCTCCGCCCACAACCGTAATGCTCTCCAGAGGGTAGTGAGGTCTGCACAACGCATCCCCATGGGCAAACTACATGCCCTCCAGGACACCTACACCGCCCCGATGTTACAGGATGGCCATAAAGATCATTAAGGACAACAACCACCCGAGCCACTCTGCCTGTTCACCCCGCTATCATCCAGAAGGCGAGGTCAGTACAGGTGCATCAAAGCAGGGACCGAGAGACTGAAAAACTGCTTCTATCTCAAGGCCATCAGACTGTTAAACAGCCACCACTAACATTGAGTGGCTGCTGCCAACATACTGACTCAACTCCAGCCACTTTAATAATGGAAATTGATGTAAAAATATATCACCAGCCACTTTAAACAATGCTACTTAATATAATGTTTACATACCCTACATTACTCATCTCATATGTATATAGTGTACTCGATACCATCAACTGCATCTTGCCTATGCCGTTCTGTACCATCACTCATTCATATATCTTTATGTACATATTCTTTATCCCTTTACACTTGTGTATATAAGGTAGTAGTTTTGGAATTGTTAGGTTAGATTACTCGTTGGTTATTACTGCATTGTCGGAACTAGATGCACAAGCATTTCGCTACACTCGCATTAACATCTGCTAACCACGTGTATGTGACAAATAAATTTGATTTGATTTGTCAGCTCAGGGATCTTGTCAGCTCAATGCTCTAACCATTAGGCTACCTGCCACCCTTAGCCACAGACCCCCTGCTGTACCTGTTTGAGAAACCCTGGTTTATCTCATACTTCTCCTATGAATTCTCTTCAGGTCCTGCAGCAGACACCTCTGTTCTACAGGCCGCAGGATATGCCTCACCCTGATGGTTTCGGCAATCGTTTCCACGGCGACGTCCCTCTCCTCGACGCCCCACCCTCTGTCAAGTGGTCCTCTACCGTCACCCAATCCCAGGCTTCCTCAGCTTCGATGAACTCACTGAAAGAAGACCCCCTCAGAACAATACAGACAATCCCTACCAGGGTTTTGACAACCCTCGTCCGAAGAGTCAGCGAGTGTTATATCAGTATAACTAGGTAGGCTACTTCTCCGTTTCCCCTCAGTATAACTAGGTAGGCTACTTCTCCGTTTCCCCTCAGTATAACTAGGTAGGCTACTTCTCCGTTTCCCCTCAGTATAACTAGGTAGGCTACTTCTCCATTTCCCCTCAGTATAACTAGGTAGCCTACTTCTCCGTTTCACCTCAGTATAACTAGGTAGGCTACTTCTCCGTTTCCCCTCAGTATAACTAGGTAGGCTACTTCTCCGTTTCCCCTCAGTATAACTAGGTAGGCTACTTCTCCGTTTCCCCTCAGTATAACTAGGTAGGCTACTTCTCCATTTCCCCTCAGTATAACTAGGTAGGCTACTTCTCCGTTTCCCCTCAGTATAACTAGGTAGGCTACTTCTCCGTTTCCCCTCAGTATAACTAGGTAGGCTACTTCTCCGTTTCCCCTCAGTATAACTAGGTAGGCTACTTCTCTGTTTCCCCTCAGTATAACTAGGTAGGCTACTTCTCCGTTTCACCTCAGTATAACTAGGTAGGCTACTTCTCCGTTTCCCCTCAGTATAACTAGGTAGGCTACTTCTCCATTTCCCCTCAGTATAACTAGGTAGGCTACTTCTCCGTTTCCCCTCAGTATAACTAGGTAGGCTACTTCTCCATTTCACCTCAGTATAACTAGGTAGGCTACTTCTCCGTTTCCCCTCAGTATAACTAGGTAGGCTACTTCTCCGTTTCCCCTCAGTATAACTAGGTAGGCTACTTCTCCATTTCACCTCAGTATAACTAGGTAGGCTACTTCTCCGTTTCCCCTCAGTATAACTAGGTAGGCTACTTCTCCGTTTCCCCTCAGTATAACTAGGTAGGCTACTTCTCCGTTTCCCCTCAGTATAACTAGGTAGGCTACTTCTCAGTTTCCCCTCAGTATAACTAGGTAGGCTACTTCTCCATTTCACCTCAGTATAACTAGGTAGGCTACTTCTCCGTTTCCCCTCAGTATAACTAGGTAGGCTACTTCTCCATTTCACCTCAGTATAACTAGGTAGGCTACTTCTCAGTTTCCCCTCAGTATAACTAGGTAGGCTACTTCTCCATTTCACCTCAGTATAACTAGGTAGGCTACTTCTCCGTTTCCCCTCAGTATAACTAGGTAGGCTACTTCTCCATTTCACCTCAGTATAACTAGGTAGGCTACTTCTCCGTTTCACCTCAGTATAACTAGGTAGGCTACTTCTCCATTTCACCTCAGTATAACTAGGTAGGCTACTTCTCCGTTTCCCCTCAGTATAACTAGGTAGGCTACTTCTCCGTTTCCCCTCAGTATAACTAGGTAGGCTACTTCTCCGTTTCCCCTCAGTATAACTAGGTAGGCTACTTCTCCATTTCCCCTCAGTATAACTAGGTAGGCTACTTCTCCGTTTCACCTCAGTATAACTAGGTAGGCTACTTCTCAGTTTCCCCTCAGTATAACTAGGTAGGCTACTTCTCTGTTTCCCCTCAGTATAACTAGGTAGGCTACTTCTCTGTTTCCCCTCAGTATAACTAGGTAGGCTACTTCTCCGTTTCCTCTCAGTATAACTAGGTAGGCTACTTCTCCGTTTCCCCTCAGTATAACTAGGTAGGCTACTTCTCCGTTTCCCCTCAGTATAACTAGGTAGGCTACTTCTCCGTTTCCCCTCAGTATAACTAGGTAGGCTACTTCTCCGTTTCCCCTCAGTATAACTAGGTAGGCTACTTCTCCGTTTCCCCTCAGTATAACTAGGTAGGCTACTTCTCCGTTTCCCCTCAGTATAACTAGGTAGGCTACTTCTCCGTTTCCCCTCAGTATAACTAGGTAGGCTACTTCTCCATTTCCCCTCAGTATAACTAGGTAGGCTACTTCTCTGTTTCCCCTCAGTATAACTAGGTAGGCTACTTCTCCATTTCCCCTCAGTATAACTAGGTGTATAACAAGGTGTTGATCGATGGGGCTTTGGTATTTCTGTACAGCACAGATGGCAACTGGCTCATCTCAGCTTGCAGCAGTCTCATTCTCCTATAGGTCACAGAGACAACAGGAGACGGCAGCAGCAGTAGCAAAGACAGGAACCGTCAGAACACCCCCCCCCCCCACCCAGGAACTACCTGTACTCCTCTTCACTCAGTATATGTCACTCAGTATGTGATCTAGTCTCTTTACGTTTAAGCTGTAAAGCTAACCAGCTTTTCCCTGTTGTTTTAGTTCACAGAGAGAACCCAGTACAGCATTATCAGGATGATGCCAGAGGAAAACCTGGCATCATGTGAATACACCAAAAGAGAGAGGTTCAGTCCTCTTCTATACAAGTCTATTCGGTCCTATCCTCTTTTATTTACGTCTATCTTACAAACATCAGTGTATCTGAGTCTTACAAATAAGTGTCTGTCTGTCCTTTCTTTGTCCAGGTGTGGGATTGGGGGTGGGTCCCTAGGCCCTACACCCCCCCAGATTCTCCCTGTCCCCCCCGAGGCCCTACACCCCTCCAGATTCTCCCTGTCCCCCCCGAGGCCCTACACCCCTCCAGATTCTCCCTGTCCCCCCGAGGCCTAACACCCCTCCAGATTCTCCCTGCCCCCCAAGGCCCTACACCCCTTCAGATTCTCCCTGCCCCCCGAGGCCCTACACCCCTTCAGATTCTCCCTGCACCCCTACAGATTCTCCCTGCCCCCTAGGTCCTACGCCCCTTCAGATTCTCCATGACCCCTAGGTCCTACGCCCCTTCAGATTCTCCCTGCCCCCCTACGCCCCTCCAGATTATCCATGACCCCTAGGTCCTACGCCCCTCCAGATTCTCCATGACCCCTAGGTCCTACGCCCCTCCAGATTCTCCATGACCCCTAGGTCCTACGCCCCTTCAGATTCTCCATGACCCCTAGGTCCTACGCCCCTTCAGATTCTCCATGACCCCTAGGTCCTACGCCCCTCCAGATTCTCCATGACCCCTAGGTCCTACGCCCCTTCAGATTCTCCATGACCCCTAGGTCCTACGCCCTTCCAGATTCTCCATGACCCCTAGGTCCTACGCCCTTCCAGATTCTCCATGACCCCTAGGTCCTACACCCCTCCAGATTCTCCATGACCCCTAGGTCCTACGCCCCTTCAGATTCTCCATGACCCCTAGGTCCTACGCCCCTTCAGATTCTCCATGACCCCTAGGTCCTACGCCCCTCCAGATTCTCCATGACCCCTAGGTCCTACGCCCCTCCAGATTCTCCATGACCCCTAGGTCCTACGCCCCTTCAGATTCTGGACCAGAGGGTCCCTGTGTGAGGCTTCACCCCTAACATACACAACCCAACCAAGTCAGAGCCAGCTAGCCTGTCTATGGAAGATGAATAACACACACTAAGCCTACACAACTCAACCAAGTCAGAGCCAGCTAGCCTGTCTATGGAAGATGAATAACACACACTAAGCCTACACAACCCAACCAAGTCAGAGCCAGCTAGCCTGTCTATGGAAGATGAACAACACACACTAAGCCTACACAACTCAACCAAGTCAGAGCCAGCTAGCCTGTCTATGCAAGGTGAATAACACACACTAAGCCTACACAACTCAACCAAGTCAGAGCCAGCTAGCCTGTCTATGGAAGGTGAACAACACACACTAAGCCTACACAACAGACCTGTATGAGATCTGGCTTGAATGGACCATATACAGGTAACTGCCAGAGTAAAGGAAACGGCAAGGTGTGTTATGTCTTGCTCATGTCTTCCCTTGCTCATGTCTTCCCTTGCTCATGTCTTCCCTTGCTCATGTCTTCCCTTGCTCATGTCTTCCCTTGCTCATGTCTTCCCTTGCTCATGTCTTCCCTTGCTCATGTCTTCCCTTGCTCATGTCTTCCCTTGCTCATGTCTTCCCTTGCTCATGTCTTCCCTTGCTCATGTCTTCCCTTGCTCATGTCTTCCCTTGCTCATGTCTTCCCTTGCTCATGTCTTCCCATGCTCATGTATTCAGCAAAGATTCAGCCTAATGAAGCTTAAGCACTAAGGATATCTTGTGCGACCTCGTATTTGACCCCTATCTGACCCACAACACCTTGTTCCATCTTTAATAACCTTTTCAAAAGGATAGTAGCACCAGACAAGATACTAATGATATCCCTATCCGAAATCTGACGATATCCCTATCCTAAATCTAACGATATCCCTAACCGAAATCTGACGATATCCCTATCCTAAATCTAACGATATCCCTATCCTAAATCTAACGATATCCCCATCCTAAATCTGTATTATCAGTATGACGTAGTTTCCTAAAACAAATCAGGGTGGACTGCAGTACCCGGTTTCCATGACGCTTGAGCGTGGGCACGGGGGTTCATTCACGGCTTCAATTACAGCCGATAAATGCACTCCGACACGGCGCTTACGAGCAACAAGCCGGCTCTCGCTTCCGCCCGGGACGTGAGAGGAGTAGACAGGCTCTTATCTCGCTCTCTCCCTCTCCCCCAACACAGACTGACTGAGAGACACACACAGAGACATCAAATCAAATCAAATTTGTCACATGCACATGGTTAGCAGATGTAAATGCGAGTGTAGCGAAATGCTTGTGCTTCTAGTTCCGACAATGCAGTAATAACCAACGAGTAATCTAACCTAACAATTCCAAAACTACTACATTATACACACACTAGTGTAAAGGGATAAAGAATATGTACATAAAGATATGAATGAGTGATGGTACAGAATGGCATAGGCAAGATGCAGTAGATGGTATAGAGTAGAGTATATACATATGAGATGAGTAATGTAGAGAGAGACACAGAGAGAGAGAGACACAGAGAGAGAGAGACACAGAGAGAGAGAGAGAGAGAGAGAGAGAGAGAGAGAGAGAGACAGACAGAGACAGACAGAGAGACAGAGACAGAGAATGTGTGCATGCTGTGTTCACTGTGTGTGTCTTATACAAGGGATGTGATCAGTCTGCAGACCAGTTCTGCCGTCGGGAGTGTGCGACGGACCAATTACTGCTGATTGTTAATTAGTCTCCACTGGTGATTGGTTCATGATTCAAGCAACAGATGATTAATTAAAGGGGAACATTATTCCCCCCCACCTCCTCTCTCTAATGTTTTCTGAGAACAGCAGGTTTGATTGTGATGTGGCTACAACTTCTAGCACCTCAGGAGGTCTGTGTTGAAATGAGGCCCTGTGTAGACAAATACAGTAACACATATACAAAACCTAAAAGAAATACAAAACATGGACAGTTTCCTGAGATTTTATTCTTCAACGTGACAGTGTAGTTGAGTCTTATGGGGAAGTTGTACCATTCTCTGTATGCTACATATTAAAATGCAGATGTTTAAACAGCAAAACAGACATGGGCAAAGAATGAAAGAAAACACACACACACACACAGGAGACTCCCACGCAGCAGACAGCATTATATTTTGTGATGTAAATGATAACTACTGGGTGCTGGTAAGCTTCTGAGCAGGCAGTTGTTGGGGCAGCCCGGTTGGGGCAGCGACGCGGCGGGGTCCTGACACAGGGAGGTCCAGTAGGGCTTGGGCGGTCTGGGCGACCCGCGACAGACCCTCACCGTCCAGGATCAGCTGGCAGGGACACAGGGTGTCCTGGGGTGGGAAGAGGGACAGAAGTCACACACACACACACACTGAACACGGTCATGCACCTCGGGTTACAACCGAGCTAACGACTTGTTAACCTGTAGTCAAAACAACCATTACGGTCACACCATCACAGTTACTTAAGGAGCGAAAAACACACAGACGTCCACTATACAACTTCAATACTTGTCCACTCATGCACCACATCCACCACCTCCACCACATGCTCAAACAAGGACCACACTACACGAAGTACCCATTTCTTTGTCCTCCATGGAGAGGAAGATGGAGTGGAGACCAATAGGGGGAGAAGAAAAAAGGTACAAATTGGGCTTTTAAAAGGTCTTTTCTTTTTTCTCCCGTCCTCTCCTCCCATCTTTGGAAAACCTAGAGGACATTACACTTCCCGCTCAACTTTCAAAAGAGGCGAGGGGCTCTTTCTCAATCCATCTTTCGCCTTGATTCCTCGACTCTTCAAATCGTATTGGAGGAAAAAATTTCAATGCATTTTGAGAAGGAGAGGAATCGAGGAGAGATGGATTGAGAAAGAGCCCGCGAGCTCAGTGGAGTTTGAGGGCATTCATTGGATAAAATCTCAGTAAGTGGGTGGAGCTTGTGACCAGTGACACTTGCGCATCAAATAAAATACCATTTTCGTAGGGAGGTTTGGTTCGGTGGAGGAGGGGATGAAACACAGGTTGCAACGCAACGTACCTGGTTCTAATCTTATAAAGGAAAACTACAAGGAGTCGAGAGGAGAGGGGACGAGGAGTCGAGAGGAGAGGAGGAGTCGAGAGGAGAGGAGAGGGGACGAGGAGTCGAGAGGAGAGGGGACGAGGAGTCGAGAGGAGAGGGGACGAGGAGTCGAGAGGAGAGGGGACGAGGAGTCGAGAGGAGAGGGGACGAGGAGTCGAGAGGAGAGGGGACGAGGAGTGGAGAGGAGACGAGGAGTCGAGAGGAGAGGGGACAAGGAATCGAGAGGAGAGAGGACAAGGAATGGAGGAAAGACTTGAGAGCCCTGTAATTTATCCTCCTCTACTAACCCCAGTCCAAACATGCAGCGAGGGAGCAATCATTACCTCTGTTCTGTGAGCTGCTGCAGAAAACATACCTTCTCCACTTAGAGGGCAGCACACAAATGACAGTAGTAAACCTGGTATCCACAGGGCAGAGTTTGAAGCGCAGGGGCAGAATGCAACAAAAGCTTGACGGTAGGAATACAAGTTACAAAAACAAAACAAAAAACATTTCAGCAGCAAAAAAACAAAAAGCAGACAACTTCAAAAGCAGACGATGACACCGGAAATGGTTAAATTCCTTATTTAATCATTTCATGACAGAGGAGAAAAACTATAGATTTTATATAAACTCATTTAAATACATAGGTATGATATAAATATTACAAAATACAACAGTATTTCTGTTCAGTTAACATTTTAAAGAATATAATTAATTTCTAAACCAGTGAATATGGTAGTGGTTCCACCTTTTTTACATTTTTTATTTTTTTTATTTTTATAAAACTCATTTTGGTTGAAACGTTAAATCGCAAATGCAATTTCCAACAACGACTGACTGTGGTTATGCGCCCAAAAAAATGATGTAACAGACAAAAGAGAGGAAATAGACATTTCCACATATCCCTTAGGGACACGGTAGTAGAAGGATGAGGAGTTGGGAACCAACAAAATGACCACTCTTCTTGCCTACTTCATGCAAGGTGACTAAAGCTCCATCAATATGCATACGCCACCGTCCTATGAACAAGTCCTGATTACAGTATTAGGACGACACACCTCAAATACAAGGTGAAATGGTGCCTATTTACAGAGTGTGTGTGTGTGTGTGTGTGTGTGTGTGTGTAAATCGTATTACACCTCCTCAGTATTTTTGACAATGGTGTCTTTTTGTCGGCACTAAATCAAAGTCTTATGTGGGAAAACAAAATGCCATTTTTGGATAACTGCCGAAAATATGGTCTGAGGTAAAAAAAAAAAAATGTAAAAAAACATGCAGGTCTTGTTCTACGAGAGAACCTTCATCGGCTAACGTCGCTTTGTGAATTTAGATTTATGGAGTAAAAACAAAAACCGCAGATAAACGCTTCATAATATCAGTTAGTTAACATGACTTTTCTCTCACAAGCCTGCGTCAACCTTGCGTGTTATAACCCCCTATTTCCTTCCCCGTTCATTTTGCCCATTGAAAAAGACTAAACGAACCAGACCACAAGCTGACGAGCTCTATTAGCTTGGATATCACAGAGTTTTCACGGAGCTATGACACAGCCTTACGCTGGAGAAAGCGGAGGCCTCAACAATGCACACACACAACAACAAAAAAACACAGCTTCCCAACAGTACCCAGAGCAACATTGTACACAATAGGGCTGATGGGAAATGTAGTGCCTAAACTGGAAAGAGCAGATCACATGACAGTTAATTCAGACTTAAGTTAATTATCTGACTGATCGAAGCTAACCATTATCTTCATCTAAATGTTTATTCGTGCGAGCTTTGGAGAAGTGGCCCCATTCAACGGCTACGACCAGTGACTCAATCAGGAAGTGAATTAAACCAATTGATTTCAGTTAGCTTTTATCTATGAGGCCAATGCTCTTTCCCCCAAGCACAGCAACAAACAGAAAATTAAAAAAAAACATTAAAAAATATATATAAATAAGACAAAAAAATAATTTAATTAGTTGTTTACATTTTTACAAACATGAAGCATGTTAAGCCGGTGACCAAACAAACAACAAAAAATAAGTAAAATAAATCATTACAAGCTTGGAAATGTTTCTGTACCATCAGGTTTAAAAAAAGCATCGGGGATAGCAGTCGGCGAAATGTAGTGTGTAGCAACACCGCTCCCTGGTGGTCACGGTCAGACATGGCAGGCAGAAACCAGTGGAAGGCGTTGGTCAGTGAGTACTCTTACTGGCAGATATAACAGGCACCAATGATTGGTCTCATCCCCCCCCCCCCCAAATGGCTTCCATGAGAATAATGTCTTAATCCTTTCAGCAAAATGTTGGGAGTCTAGGTCACAAAATGTCCTCTTATCTTAGTTGATAAACGTTGTCCTTTCCTGTTTTGTAATCTCCTCAAGGGTTACAACGTTTTTTTCCCAATTCTCTGAGTACAGGGCGTTTTCCCACACTGAAGACAGGACGTCGTCAGCCAGAGAGACAGGACGTCGTCAGCCAGAGAGACAGGACGTCGTCAGCCAGAGAGACAGGACGTCGTCAGACAGAGAGACAGGACGTCGTCAGACAGAGAGACAGGACGTCGTCAGCCAGAGAGACAGGACGTCGTCAGACAGAGAGACAGGACGTCGTCAGACAGAGAGACAGGACGTCGTCAGACAGAGACGTCGTCAGACAGAGACATCGTCAGCCAGAGACGTCGTCAGCCAGAGACAGGACGTCGTCAGCCAGAGACAGGACGTCGTCAGCCAGAGACAGGACGTCGTCAGCCAGAGACATCGTCAGCCAGAGACATCGTCAGCCAGAGACATCGTCAGACAGAGACAGGACATCGTCAGACAGAGACAGGACATCGTCAGACAGAGACATCGTCAGACAGAGACATGACATCGTCAGACAGAGACATGACATCGTCAGACAGAGACAGGACATCGTCAGACAGAGACAGGACATCGTCAGACAGAGACAGGACATCGTCAGACAGAGACAGGACATCGTCAGACAGAGACAGGACATCGTCAGACAGAGACAGGACATCGTCAGACAGAGACAGGACATCGTCAGACAGAGACAGGACATCGTCAGACAGAGACAGGACATCGTCAGACAGAGACAGGACATCGTCAGACAGAGACAGGACATCGTCAGACAGAGACAGGACATCGTCAGACAGAGACATCGTCAGACAGAGACATGACATCGTCAGACAGAGACATGACATCGTCAGACAGAGACATGACATCGTCAGACAGAGACAGGACATCGTCAGACAGAGACAGGACATCGTCAGACAGAGAGACAGGACATCGTCAGACAGAGAGACAGGACATCGTCAGACAGAGAGACAGGACATCTTCAGACAGAGAGACAGGACATCTTCAGACAGAGAGACAGGACATCTTCAGACAGAGAGACAGGACATCTTCAGACAGAGAGACAGGACATCTTCAGACAGAGAGACAGGACATCTTCAGACAGAGAGACAGGACATCTTCAGACAGAGAGACAGGACATCTTCAGACAGAGAGACAGGACATCTTCAGACAGAGAGACAGGACATCTTCAGACAGAGAGACAGGACATCTTCAGACAGAGAGACAGGACATCGTCAGACAGAGAGACAGGACATCGTCAGACAGAGACAGGACATCTTCAGACAGAGAGACAGGACATCTTCAGACAGAGAGACAGGACATCTTCAGACAGAGAGACAGGACATCTTCAGACAGAGAGACAGGACATTGTCAGACAGAGAGACAGGACATCGTCAGACAGAGAGACAGGACGTCGTCAGACAGAGACATGCTGTGCATTAGAGGGGTAACAGTAGTCATGTAGGGAAGCCCTTTAAAAATATAAATGAGTGTTTCTGCATTAGAACTGTAACGGTTTACCTAAAGGGTATTTCTCTGCTAATCATTCACAGAGGTTGTGATGTTGGAAAGGGCCCCTCTTACCTAAAGGGTATTTCTCTGCTAATCATTCACAGAGGTTGTGATGTTGGAAAGGGCCCCTCTTACCTAAAGGGTATTTCTCTGCTAATCATTCACAGAGGTTGTGATGTTGGAAAGGGCCCCTCTTACCTAAAGGGTATTTCTCTGCTAATCATTCACGGAGGTTGTGATGTTGGAAAGGGCCCCTCTTACCTAAAGAGTATTTCTCTGCTAATCATTCACGGAGGTTGTGATGTTGGAAAGGGCCCCTCTTACCTAAAGGGTATTTCTCTGCTAATCATTCACAGAGGTTGTGATGTTGGAAAGGGCCCCTCTTACCTAAAGGGTATTTCTCTGCTAATCATTCACAGAGGTTGTGATGTTGGAAAGGGCCCCTCTTACCTAAAGGGTATTTCTCTGCTAATCATTCACGGAGGTTGTGATATTGGAAAGGGCCCCTCTTACCTAAAGGGTATTTCTCTGCTAATCATTCACAGAGGTTGTGATGTTGGAAAGGGCCCCTCTTACCTAAAGAGTATTTCTCTGCTAATCATTCACGGAGGTTGTGAT